>NC_133493.1:11855177-11933126 GCF_025370935.1 Choristoneura fumiferana
AGAATTCTAAGAATGACGATCATAAAAGTAGCAGATGAAAGCGAAGTGATTAGTAAACTGTCTACGTATGTTGAGAAAATATCCAACGATGCTATTTACAATCGGGGAAAATTCTACATCGGTTTGTCCGGTAAGTTTGTTGAAACTGTTTATACAACTTCCTCCTGCCTGTTTTTCTCTAACTAAATATTGTTAGTAAAATAACATTTATCATTAACTGCAGCAAGCTTATATTTCAAATAAGAATTTAATGTTGCTTCTGATGAAACAAGTTGCAGAACTTTGCCGGTCTTTAGTTGAGACGTTAAATTGCTGTTCAAGTCCATCAATCTTTTCATGTGTTATCTAACCAGTGACGTGTTCTACTCATAATAAAATAATCAGTCGGCAGTCTTAAGTTTTTTGCTAAGTCACTAATTCTTGCTACTACTGTGATACTTCAAAAAACTGAAATATTACATTCCTACAGCTTTTTGACTATAAATATTATCCCAAAAAAATAATTGAATGATTACATATTATGTTATGGTTAACAGGTGGATCCGTGCTGAAATTCCTTTGTGAAAGTCTGCCAAAGATCAATACAGACTGGTCAAAATGGACGCTAGCTTTTTGTGATGAACGAGTTGTGCCTGAAGATAGTGAAGACTCCACATTTGGGGTGTATAAGAAACAACTTATACCGAAAACAGAATTAACGGAGAAACAATTTATTGTCTTGAAACAGGGAGTTTCAGGTTTGTTGGCTTTAAACCTACTTTACCTACATTTTTGACCAACTGGGCAACAAATTACAAGCAAATAGTATTAGTGTATTACAATACAAAATCGCTAATACTATTAGCTTGTAATTTGTCATGCAATTGGGCCCTGATAGTAACAAAACCTGATGTGATTTTTTATTAAGCGACAAGTTACTAAATCCTGATTTAAATTTCAGCTGAAGCAGCAGCTAAGGATTACACCGAAAAACTAAAACTAGCATTTAACAGTGAAGAGTTCAAGTTTGATCTGCTTCTACTTGGCATGGGACCCGATGGCCACACATGCTCCCTCTTCCCAGGGCACCCCCTACTGAGTGAAACTATATTGAAGGTGGCAGCCATCACAGACTCCCCCAAGCCACCTCCAGAAAGAATCACGCTCACTTACCCCGTCATAAATGCTGCTAGAAACTGCATTTTTGCTATCAGTGGTGCTGGAAAGGCAGATATGGTTAAGGTATGTGTGTGGGCAAAGAAATTGCTAAAACGGCAAGGATTAAGGCTGCATTTCTACCAGAGGTTGTGTTGTGAGGAAAACATCCTCGCACATCTCTGCTACCGCATAGTTGTAAAAAACCTGTTAGCTAAGGTTGATTAACCAAATTTATGGTTAGATAAAATGCAGTTATTAACGGTTAATTATCCGACTGTGACAATGAAAAAGGGTGATGTGTGTTTTATTGTGTAGTGAACAGGTGAAGTGAAAAACCGGTATCCGAAGGATAAAGATTTCATTTTAGATTTTATCATACTTCCTACTAATATTATAAATGCGAAAGTTTGTGAGTGAGTGAGTATGTGGCAAAAAGTTAGTTTATAACCTGGATTAAAACATAGGATACTTTTTATCCCGAAAAAAAAATATATACCTTTGTTGAGTTTCTTGCCGGATTCTTCTCAACGGAGGTTTTTCCGAACCGGTGGTAGATTTTTTTTTGACATTCATAAGTGCTTGTTATGGCCTAAATTGAATAAAGATATTTAGACTTTGATATTCCCACGGGATAGGGGTAAAATCTCGAAATAATAACTGCTGGGTTTAGAGTAATGAAATTTGATATGTAGGTAGCTGAACCTCTGGAATAACACATAGGCTACTTTTTATCCTGATATTCCCACGGGATAGGGTAAAATCTTGAAATTTCAGCACTTTCAGCAAAAAAAAAACTGGGTTTAGAGTCTTGAATTTTGTACAGTTGTTCACAACACAACCTCAATGAAAACCACGATATTAATTTTGGAAATTTCCAGAGAAATTTTGTAAAATCTCGAAAATTTCAATTGCAACTACAATAGTTTACGCGTGCGAAGCCGCGGTTAAAAGCTAGTATATCATATTTAAAGCGACATATACTTGATAACCTCTTTATTTATTTTTATTATTTTTAACCTATGATTATTTTTATTTTTATTTTATTTTATACTAACTGATTATTTTTTGGTTGTACATACTACGCTGTTCGAGTATAGAATAGACAGAGTGAATGTGTGAGCGAGATAGCATGACAGCGGCCGCCCCTGACAGATTGTTTCTTTATCTGTTATTTTTCTATACAAGTTACCCGTTTTGGGAAAAAAAAAGCTGTGATGGCCTAGTGGTTTGACCTATGGCCTCTCAAGCAGAGGATTGTGGGTTTATATCCCCAGCTCGCACGTCCGAGTTTTTCGAAAGTCATGTGCAAAATTTCATTTGAAATTTACCATGAGCTTATGGTGAAAGAAAACATTTTAAGGAAACCTGGAAAGCAATTCAATGGTGTGTGTGAAGTTTCCAATCCGCACTGGGCCCGCCTGGGAACTACGGCCCAAGCCCTCCCATTTTGAGAGGAGGCCTGTGCCCGACAGTGGGAGATGAGAAAGTTGAGAAAAAATAAGCTTTTTGTTACTCAGAATCATGAGCACAATTGATTGTGATAGTTTAAAAAAAATGACCCAATTTCAAAAACGACACTTTAGTGACGCTTTCCAACTGCGTTGGGCGTATGGGCGTCACAAAACTGACTCATAAAATTAGCATGAAAAAAATATGAAAGAAAAGGTACACGTTTGTTTCAAAACGCCCTTTAACACGAGAGTAACAAGCACGCACTCATACTAAACTCGCATTTCTGCCTTAGTAAGATAGGATTATTTTCTGTTTCAGCGTATCCTCAAAGACAAGGAAGACCTGCCATCTGCTAGGGTGAAGCCTGAAGGTTCATTGTACTGGATCGTCGACAGCGACGCGGCTGCGCACATCTGAGGTTTCCTTGACAGACGAAGTATCGCTAGATGGCGTTAAGGCGTTAATATCGAGAGGTCCATTCGACGTTAGTTTTGCTGCGATTGGCCTATGGATTGGCTCATTTAGTTATCTAAACCGATCACAAACGTACCGCAAATGTCAAAGTTGTCAAACGTATATCACGGTACTAGGGGTGACACTCTTTCCCGGCCCGGATAATACCGACCCTGTTTTTCGTGTACACGCCCATAGAAGCTTCTGTCAGTTTCTATGGGCGTGTACACAAAAACCGGCCGGTATTTCCATGTCGGTGTTGTCCGGGCCGGGAAAGAGTGTCACCCGATACTAGCACCAATAAGCCACACAAACACTCATTGGAGATTTGAGGCCGTATTGCCTAATCTGATTCTCGTGATCGCAATCAAATGACAGTTTTTGTATGCGAAATCTGTCATTTGATTGCGTTCGCGAGCGCCAGAAAGGTTAGGCAATACGGCCTCTGGTAAGGTCCATTTCAACGACATTGACAATAGGAGTGTTGACACCATTAAAAAATAATTCGAAGACGACTCCAAAAAAACGCTTTATTTTAGCCCTGAAAACCAGATTAATTTTCGATTAACTGCAAAATCAGATTTTTTGTTGCTTTAAAACCAATAAATAATTAGTTGATTGAGTGTGCGAACAAGTGACGTCATATGTTGCTATTTCCATTCAAACTCTATGGGAGAATTGTGTTTTGACAGGTCATAAAAAGTACGTCAGTTGATTGGTGGTGTCAACATCCCTATTTGAAATCCATATCGACCTGTGATACCAACATTTGAAATGTAATTGATTGTAATTAATATTTTTTTGGTGATTTTTAGATATTGATGGTTATGGTGCAATTAAATGTTATGAAATTAAGAGCAACGATATTTTTATAGCAACGTTTGTATTTTGTAAGGGTTTACATTCCTGTTATTTTGTAATAAAAGTGAGACGGTTGTAAATTACAAAAGTTTTTTAATCATCGACCCCTTCACTATTTGCGAGTTTTTTTATTTCTTTTGACTTGTATGTAACGTGATAAGTCATCAAATCTCATATAGAGGAGAAAAAAGCAATCAAGACCCATAAGCAAACAATGACTTTATTTTGTGTATAACCCTTGTTAACTCGATTTTTTAGTTCAATCTATATACTGTAGTCTTCTTTACCCTTTGAACGCCACGGTCGGCAAACCGCGACAGCTGAAAATCGTGCCATAGGTACATGGCATTTTGTGGCGCCTATAAAACGATTTTCAGATTTTTTTTGCCGTCTGTGGCCGACCGTGGCGGCCAAAGGGTTAAAATTGTTTACAATTCATTAGTTACTATTGTTTACTTCTTTGTTATTAGGTACAGTTTGTTTTTGCGAATGAACTTGACGTCATTTCTTTCTTTACCAAGTTATCAATGCTGCCAAAATCGTAATATTTTAACGAAGACAGGAGCGCGCGCTCAATTAAAAAACTACGCTGCGCACCATGCGGTTAGCCGCGCGGTTTAAGCGTGCCATCCCTCTTCAAAGTATTACTTGAGAAAGAGCGTCAAAGCGCACGGTAACCGCATCGTGTGTACGTAGTCCAACTACGGTCATCAAGTATAAGGATATTTTAAATCCAAAGACTGTTTTTAGCATTTAAGTATCAGCATATTACTACAGTCAATACATCAAATTTGTCTAGGCATTATGAGTATTCCAACACTCGCTTCTATGGCTGCTACATATCTTGCCCACAACCAATGGACTTTACAAATGTGTGAAAACGTGTAATAAAACAAAACATCAAGTTCCAATATGTGTAATTCCCTCATACTTTCAAATGCCCGCGAGATCATCACAATTGCATTCTTTCACATAAAAAAGACCTCGACTACTCGGTACAATTATTACTTTATAGATCGACATTAGTTCAACTATAATATGTAATTACAAAAACTCTGTCAACTAAATATAAAAAGATTCGGCGCGCATAGCGTACCAAACGCTTACATACATATACATATTATAAAGATAAGATATACATAGCACTACAGTTAATTTTAAACAATTGTAACCTAGCGGAGCGGGCGCGGCACTCGGCAATACTATTGCAGCACAGCGGCGTCAAACAACACCGAGTGCCGTCGCGTACACAATTTAAAAACGAACGAAATATTAACATAGTTTTTTTTTTCATTCAAATTCCTTTCGTATTATTTTACAAGTTTCAGTTACACATTAAAAATAGGGTTTGACGGGTGTGGTCGTTAGGCGCGCACGCGCGGGGCGCGGGGCGCGGCCGGCAATTGACTGGAGCGAGGGGGCGCCGCGGCGCCGTCTATATACAGGTGTCTAACGACTGTGGGGGGCCTGCGGACAGACAGACAAGTTAACACACACACACACACAGGTACACTAACCGGCGATAAAGATTACACATCGGTCTTCGGAAAAAGACAATTGGCTGTTCACGACGATTTCCGAACACTGGCGACCGTCCATCAATCATCGTATTCATTAAGTGACGTTTTAGCACACTAATATTATAAATAAGTAAGTCTGTAATAAGTTTGTAAGTCTGTTTGTTTGTTTGTTACTTCATCACGTCTAAACCGCTGAACCGAGTTAGGTGATATTTGGTATACAAATAGGTTGAGTCCCGGGGAAGGACAGAATAGTTTTTATCCCAGAAAATTGCATAGGTCCCGCGGGATTGCGATAACCAAATATTTTACGCGGACGGAGTCGCGGGTAGCGGCTAGTAACAAATAAATACTGCGCCTTTATGGACTTAATTAGTTTACGTCAAATTAATGATTTATGTAAACTTCGGATATCTGAAAAGAGAGCTGTTGCAACTACTAGAAAAAGGATAGTTCCCTCTTTTTCCTAAAAATGCCATCGTACAATTTAAAGTTTTGCCGAGTTTCAACAACTCTTTTTTATATATTTTCATCTTAAATGCGTCCGTACTAGAGACTTGCACCTGTACAACGACTGACAAACGTCACATAAGTAGTGTGTGACAATGCTCTACGAAGCCGAAATTAGCCGAGTGTCTTTCCAAAGACCAATGTGCAATCTTTATGGTCGGGTACCTTATTACGCGTATGTTAATCAGTAAGGTATTGTATAGGCCATGTTGCCCTAAATAAATGAATTATTATTATTTAAGACGACTGCGTGCCCACACGGTTTTCCTACAAACATAGTTAACTCTACCTCTAAACTTTTTGACCAATTTTCGATATTTTTTTAGTGAACACCAAAAGATAGGCGGCTTGTACTTTTCATATTTTCAAATAACATGCCTTTGTACAGTCAATTACAGCGATATCGATACGGCCAGAGTTACAAAAAATATGTATATACACAACAGCGCTGGTCTCTTTTCTGGTTTTTCTGTGCATCCATGTCTCAGTTTGTATTTTCGATATGGTTTCACGGGATACCCGTAAAAGTAACAAATTTGGAGTTGAAATAAAACATACAAAAAGACTCCAAAAAACCAATCGTATATACACAACTTTTTTGGTGATCAAAAATATCGAAATCTGAACTCTAATACCTTAATAATAGAGTGCATGTGCCGATAATCTTTGACCACCTGTACACCTTAATATTTGTCAATTGTGTTGATTCTATATTTCTGTACAATAAAGAGTTTACATACACGGGGTCACATAAAGCTTCTTTTTTTTCAGGAGCCCCATGCTTCCACTATTGGTTCACAATTTCACTATTCTTGAAGTGGAAGCACACTTGGACTTGTGACTTTGTCAATCATTTTGTATGGGGACAGTGAACGTCTTATGGTGCTCCCACATTGGATGTTAGCCTGTTATAAATGTTTTATAACGTTATATAAACCCCCTTGCAATGGTTTATCCCATTTTTAGGGCATTGAAGCTTAGAAAGTAAGCTTTAATGCACATAAAATACAAAAACCATAGGTGCCCGGTTTTTTTTTGCAAGGGGGTTTATAAAACACTATAACAAATTCTAACAGTATAACATTTGTTACAACTTGTTAGATGTTTTAAACGTGGGAGCACATTGGTATAAAAATGTTATATTTGACGACTTGGCCATCCAGACCCTAACTACGAAGCTAAGAACTAACTACTAAGAAAATCAACAGATTTGACTTTTTTTTTTAAATGCCAATTGGTCCCATTTCTATCAAGGATTAAAACACACTTTGAGACCAACTAAGGTTAGAGTACAGAACACCCACAAATCAAAGAAAACTTTTTCCATACAGTTCGTAGGGTACTAATTTGCAAAGTGAAACTTTCGCACGTTGTTTTTTTACGAATATGAATCCTTTATGCTAAAAGAAAATTAAACAGTATGTAGACAACTAAAAACTGAACATTTTAACTAAAGTTAGGGGCTCTTTCACCATCCATTGATTAGCGTTAACCGACGGTTAAATGTGATGCCGTCTCCGTCTATTCGAACAAAACAAATAGAGACGGCATCACACCTAACCGCCAGTTAACACTAATCAATGGATGGTGAAACAGCCCCTTAGTGTCTTAACCCAGTATTGCTGCCCAATCTCAACTTTCCACCCTGTATAACAGCTTGATAACAGCCAGCGGCGTCTTTAGTCCATGTAGCGCCCGTGTGCAATTATTACTTTAGCGCCATCTAGGAAGCGCGCGGTCAAAATGGAATAGGTACAAAGTGCCGCGGCCGGCGCCCCTAACACCGCTGCGCCCGTGTGCAACGCACACCCTGCACTATAGGTAAAGACGCCTCTGATAACAGCCAACGTGGGAGCACCATTATAGTATGTATGGGGTGTTCCCAACAGTGCAAGCTGTGCAGTACCTGTGTGCTAGTTGGGCGCCCAGTAGGACTGCGAGTAGGTCGGCTTGCTGGGCGCGGGCTTGGCCGCCGCGCGCGCCGCCCCGCTCTCCTGTAACACGACCAACCACGTCACACGACGCCGACACAAACGACCAACGCACAAGGGCTAATATTCAACGTTTATGCGACATTTTATTCGTCATCAGGGTGTTCACTACAAATCTTAAAAATCAATCATGTACATTTCGAAGCAGGTTAATATGTTTTTTTTTACTGCCCGAGATACTAAGCTAGACCCGATGATGGGGATTCACTGCACACCGAACGTGCTAAATTTTTCGTTGACTGTTTTTATGGTGCCACTCTCTTTAATACGTCGCCCAGAACTGGAACGACTGGAGCTAAGTTTCGGGGAAATCAATTTTCTGACTTTCCCAAAAGTGGACACCCTGGTCATTCATTAGTGTTTTGGCAGGTGTTATTAAAAGACAATAGGGAATACTACTGCAATGTTCTATCGTCAGAAATCAGAATGCAGCACTAGTACAAACCGTAAACAATTCTTTGAATGTCTTAAATGTCTTATGTCCTTAGGATGCCATAATATCATTATAATTTCAATATTTTTTTTGGAAATATAGCTCTATCGTTGCTATAGATATAAATATCACGTTATTGTGTTACTAATCAATATATCATGATCATGGCGGTAAACTATAATGAGAACGTCATGGTTTTGTTAGTTCACGGTTTGTGCTGGTGTCGCCCCCTGCGCAGAGCTTTGCATTATATTTCCTATGCATGATCTTTTCTGGCGACTTGTCCGTTGTGGGAAACGTGGAATGCCAATGACATTTAATCGAGCAATCAAAACGCTCGAATATTCGCCCAGAGGCACGTGTAAATATCAAAATTAAAAAAATATGATTGTTTGGGTTAGTTTGACACCTGTGAATGTTTTTCAAGATTTTTTAATTGTGGTCCTCGAACGTTTCCATACATTGATCGACGTTCAAGCTATTACACTTAAACATTTACAAAATTATTCAGTCAAACTAACCCTAAACTAAAAGACACCTGTATATATAAATTTAAAAATAACAGCAAAACATGTATACACGGCTAACAACTGTCAAATGGGAGCTTTTTCCCTCAATTTATGCTGTTTTGTAAAAGACTTGCACTTGGGTGTTTAAAAAAAAAGTGTATCATTTTAAATTTTGGAAAAAATATAGGTTTTTCTACTCAGAATCAAGAGCACAATCGAATACAATAGTTTAAAAAAAAAAAAAAGACAGTTTTGTGACGTTTTTTCATACACTGTATGGGCGTGACAAAACTGACTCATAAAATTTAGTATGAAAAAATTAAATTCGTTTTGAAAGAAAAGATACTTGCACTTTTTTTGAAAACGCCCAAGTGCAAGTCTTGTACAAAACCGCATAAATTGAGGGAAAAAGCTCCCACGAACAACCCCATTATCATTAAAAATATAATAATTGATCCAACTACTAGTTATCTCTACTAGGAACGTACGCCATCTGTTGAGGCACATTCAGAAGCTTTAACTATTTCAACGCATTTTAAACATATAAAGCATAAATAAGGGAAAGAGAATACATGCATATAATAAATACTTTCAAAAAATAAAAATAAGACCTAAGTTAGCGTGAGCTCGAATCACACGGTTTAATTTTGAATGAATTGAATACTTTATGAAATTTTGTCATGTCATGTAACGCAGTTCATTCATTACATTGTTTCTATATTACATGAATTTGATACTATCGAGTACAAAGATTAATAAACTCAAAGGTGTATATCAAAAGTTTTGAATACAAGCGTTCTTGTTGACTACTTGCACTGTCATCGAAACTACATACCAAATACATACATCCATATCAAATTTATAGTCAGTTCGATAATTATAAGTATGTACACCGTGTCCAATAAGTTTGCATACAGTTTAGATTCTTGATAAAGCAAATGTATGAATAGTTACTACAATAACTGTATTTTATTAATGCCACACGTACATACAAATGTTTCAGGATAACTCCACGTTTAACTTTTTTACCAGCTTCAAACGTTTCTCGAATGAATCACACGCGGCACGCACAGCTTCCATTGGCATTTCGTTTCAAATGTACTTGATAACCTTTTTGAAATAATCCAGGTTATTTATGTAGTTTTGAAAGCATGTACGATCATACGAAATAATCTAATACGTTTAAGTCTGGAAAACTGGGTGGCCATTCATGTTTCGGCAAAAAATCGGTCAAATTAGCCTGACACCAAGCTTGAACAGGGTTTTGCTGTGTGTGAAGGAGCTCCGTCTTATTGGAAAACATAATATTCATTCCCAAACATACTTTTTAAATTTGGGGCAGTCATTTTCTCCAAAACCTTCGGCTTTATCGCCTTTATCGATAAATACTAAAGGTAGATACCCCCGCCTACAAACTGGACCCCACACCATCATCGATGGCGAGCTCTGGAACCTAGGAACATTCTTCTAGTTGTCTGGAATGTCTTCTATCCTCGGTGTTCACAATTGATCATTTTGGGCATTATGAGGCTGTTCTAATACAAACAGTTTCTCGTCAAAAAACAAACTGATCCCCTGCGTGCCAAGAAAGAATTAAGTTCGATAAATGTCTCTCGCGTGGGAACTATGGTCCAAGCCCTCATGTTCTGAGAGGAGGCTTTTGCCCAGCAGTGGGACGTATATAGGCTGGGATGGATGGAAATGTCTCTCTTTTTCTTGGTCGCTTAGGAAATGCCCTGAACTATGCGTTTTGTGTAAGCATGGCATCCAAGATCTACCCTCAAAACCGATCTCCTTGAAACTTTCAGGTCAGCAGCTTATTTTCGAATAGAGCGGTGTTTTTTTCCGCCGAACTCGCTCTCTCACAATCTTTAGTACTCTATCGGTTCTAGCTGAATGTGGCCGACCGGAGATTTTCCTGTCCTCCACGGAGAAGGTCTCTTTACCTTTTGATTGTGGTGTAAACTAGGTTTGCGTTTAATTCCAAGGGATTTAAAGCCTTGAAGACAGCGCCTGGGCTGTCGCCACTGCGATTTTTTTTTGATAATCGTTTCGCGATACTGTTTCATCGTGGATTAAAAGCAAACCACAAATACCTAGACGATTGAAATGATTGCATTGTGTTAATGTTAATATATTGTATTCATTAAACTAAGAATATGATGGCTTGTAGTCCGTATGTCTTTAGGGTCAGTGCAAAAAGATGTGTATTCGAACTTATTGGACACGGTGTAGATGATATTGGACTTGCAAGGTTTGAAGTCATCTTTAACAAAATTTAAAATTTAATTATAAAATGATGACTGTTAGATACTTTTATAATGATTTTAAATTTACGAGTAGCGCAAAGTAACTATTGCTTGTGACTGAATTTTTTTTTATTATCTGTATTCATTGCGACTTCGAAATGCCCGAGCCAATAATATGACCTTACTTAAAAAAAAAACACTTTAGCAGTTTTATCATGAACCAACCGACAAGCATAAAAACAGAGCTACTTTCTTAATAAAATACAAGCTCAATTATGGATAAATATTATAAAATACAATACATATATACAAAAGCATCCAACAAGGCGGGTAGTACAACTGCGGAGGCGGTATATAAGGAGTACATAGCGTGTGCGATACATAAACATATGTGTATTACTTACCCGCCTATTATGACTACTGTTCACCCGTACATCCATCTACAAACGAAAGCAAACTCTAAATAATTCAAAATTTAAACTAAACACATGCATTTAAAAAAAAAACATTTCTCGGTCGATGGAGACGATGGAAAAATTTCATGCTGCCTATTTGAAACCACTTGCACCAATACGCAATCTCTATTCTGAACGACTCACTGTATAAAAAACGCAAATCATAATAAATTTTGACTACCATGCGTAACTCAGTTTATTTATAAAGGGATTACCGTGCGTATTACGCCGCCCGAATGACGGTCGAACTCATAACTCATAAAATAAAAATTATTTTGTGTTAAAATCATTGATCGTAGGGCTGGCTCTTTCCTCGCTCAATGTATTGGCATTACCATACCACGAGGAAACGTAGTCAGCCCAATAGCAGCGATCTGGATATTTTATTTACGAATATAAGTTTTTAAGGCCTAAATTAAGTTAGTTTTAGTTTTCTTTTGTAATACCACTAATATTATAATAAATGCGAAAGTTTGCAAGTCTGTTTGTTTGTTGTCTAAACAGCTGAACTGATTTTCTATATACAGATATCGATGAAATTCGGTATACAGATAGTTTGAGTCCCGGGGAAGGACATAGGATAGTTTGATCCTGGAAAATTGTAGTTCCCGCGGGAAAGCGATAAACGAATTCTACAAGGACGGAGTCGCGGGCAACAGGCTAGTAAATATATACTGAGCGGCACAAAATTTGGCCCACTCTACATACAAAATTACCTATAACTGCATACATTTGCTGCGTTATGCTGAGTGGGGACCTGTTTAGCGTCATGTATGTCTTTATTTGTTCTGTTTGTTCCTATGTTTGTTTTTATGGCGTTAAATAAATGTATTTTCTTTCTTTCTTTCTTTCTTTCTTTCATTTGAGGGCCAGATTTTTTGCCTCTCAGTATATAATGTTTCATAGCCCAGAAAACCTCATTCACTCATTTTAACAATTAGGAGTTCAGCCGTCATCCGGGCCAAGCAAAACGCACGGTACACTCTTAATCGCAACAAGGTAAACAATTGTACTGAACCTTAATTTTTTAATGAAAACAATTAAAAAAATAAATCACTATTATCACATTTGAGGCCTTAGTGATATTTAATTTATAAAAGTATTTTTCAACAAAAAGCCCGGTCAAAATAGTTTACTTTATTTCGGTTTCTAAAAAATCAGGTATAGAGATGAACTTTGACAAACATTGCTAAAAAAAAAACTTCCAATTGTGTAAGTACTCTATTGGATTTTTAATTTTACCCCATTATCACCGTATCTGGTGCGAATGGTTTACAAAACGAAATAATCATCAAAATCTTAAATAATAATACTAAATTAAGAGTAATTCTATTTGGTAAAGAGTAATAGAGTGAGGCAAAACCGATCATAACTGTATTTCATTAAAATTATAGACTTTGTGTCCCGTGCCTCGTCTTTTAACCTTTTTCGACTATATTTTCATCTTATTCAGACCCCGCCAATTGAAATTTAAATGAAATGAAGAATATGTATTTCGGACTACAAATCCATAGACACGTTTATAATATCCCCAAGCCCAGGTACATCATTAAACGAGCAATTGTCGTTTAGGCCGGGAATACACATGCCTGTAGCTTGCACGTTTTCATGGAAGTAGCTTGCTCACTTGTGTCATATTTGTTGACGTTACACGTGCCAGCTACTCGTCCAAAAATGTGCAAGCAACAGGCATGTGTATTTCAAGCTTTAGGGCGTTATTTTTGTACGCCAATTGGCAAAACATGGTGAGACGATAATATTTTCTTTCACCACTGTATACAGTTATACCTATGTTTAACAAATAAAATACTTTGGCTTTGACTTTAGAGCCACATGAAATCGTTCGACGCTCGCGCTCGTGTCCAGTGTCAAATCTGGTTACGTGACAATTAGCGATAAAGCTGAAAATGTTGAGCTTTATCGCTGGAAAACAAACCTCTTCAATATCGGCAAAACCACTTTTTTATTTTCATTCACTCCAATTTCATTTATTTGTACCACCGCCACGACTGCTACTCAATGAGATAAAGATATCAGCTTCCAAGGCCAAGATCAATCCTGCAAGATGCCATCTTGTCGCTGCTGCTCGACGCGGCGACTTGACGCTACTTTTTCGAGTCGCGGGAAATTCAAAATCACCTTCAAAATGGGGTCACGTGACCAGATTTATCGCTGCAATCGAGCGACGAGCGACTGCACGCGGCCTGTGTGTGTGTGTGTGTGTGTCTGTGTACCTGGTGCGGCTGGTGCGCGTGGTGCGGGTGGTGGTGCTGCTGCGGCGCGGGGATGTACAGGTGGCTGCCGGCGCCGAAGGGCGGCGGCGTGCCGCTGTGGAACGTCGCCTTATCGTAGCTCTGAAAACACACAACGAATGTGAGCGAGTCGGAGGGGAGCGGGAGCGGGAGCCAAACCATATTCAACCAATCCATATTCCCGTCAAGGAATTTATAAAGCTTGTCTCATTATCTCGACGACCGGATGGCTAAGTGGTTAGAGAACCTGACTACGAAGCTTGAGGTCCTGGGTTCGAATCCCGGCCGGGGCAGATATTTGTGTGAATAACACGAATGTTTGTTCTCGGGTCTTGGATGTTTAATATGTATATAAGAATGTATTTATCTATATAAGTATGTTTATCCGTTGCCTAGTATCCATAGTACAAGCTTTGCTTAGTTTGGGACTAGGTCAATTGGTGTCAAGTGTCCCATGATATTTATTTATTACTAGCTGGCCCCGCAAACTTCGTTCTGCCTTAAAATCAATTTATATTGTGTTACCTTATTAGCCATGTACTTTTTTTTATAGTGAGGAATCAATGCGAGCACGCAAGCGAGGGAGCAAGCATGCATGCAAGCCAGTATGCAAGTAACCATGCACGCAAGCGAGCATGCAAGCAAGCATGCAACCAAGTATGCAAGCAAGTATGTATGCAAGTAACAATGCATGCAAGCGAGCACGCAAGGAAGCATGTATTCAAGCAAGCATGCAAGCAAGCATGCAAGCAAGCATGCAAGCAAGCATGCAAGCAAGCATGCAAGCAAACATGCAAGCAAGCATGCATGCAAGCATGCAAGCAAGCATGCAAGCAAGCAGCAAGCAAGCATGCAAGCAAGCATGCAAGCAAACATGCAAGCAAGCATGCATGCATGCAAGCATGCAAGCAAGCATGCAAGCAAGCATGCACGCTAGCGAACATGGAGGCATGTTACCAAGCATGCATGCAAGCAAGCTTGGAAGCAGGCATGCAAGCTTGGAAGCAGGCATGCAAGCATGCAAGCAAGCATGCAAGAAAGCATGCACGCTAGCGAACATGGAAGCATGTAACCAAGCATGCATGCAAGCAAGCATGCAAGCAAGCATGCACGCTAGCGAACATGGAAGCATGTAACCAATCATGCAAGCAGGCATGCAAGAATGCAAGCAAGCATGCACGCTAGCGAACATGGAGGAATGTTACCAAGCATGCAAGCAAGCAAGCTTGGAAGCAGGCATGCAAGCTTGGAAGCGGGCATGCAAGCATGCAAGCAAGCATGCAAGAAAGCATACACGCTAGCGAACATGGAAGCATGTAACCAAGCATGCATGCAAGCAAGCATGCACGCTAGCGAACATGGAAGCATGTAACCAAGCATGCATGCAAGCAAGCATGCAAGAAAGCATACACGCTAGCGAACATGGAAGCATGTAACCAAGCATGCATGCAAGCAAGCATGCACGCTAGCGAACATGGAAGCATGTAACCAATCATGCACGCTAGCGAACATGGAGGCATGTTACCCAGCATGCATGCAAGCAAGCATGCAAGCAAGCTTGGAAGCAGGCATGCAAGCTTGGAAGCAGGCATGCAAGCATGCAAGCAAGCATGCAAGAAAGCATGCACGCTAGCGAATACGGAAGCATGTAACCAAGCATGCATGCAAGCAAGCATGCACGCTAGCGAACATGGAAGCATGTAACCAATCATGCAAGCAGGCATGCAAGAATGCAAGCAAGCATGCAAGCAAGCATGCACGCTAGCGAACATGGAGGCATGTTACCAAGCATGCAAGCATGCAAGCAAGCATGCAAGCAAGCATGCACGCTAGCGAACATGGAGGCATGTTACCAAGCATGCATGCAAGCAAGCTTGGAAGCAGGCATGCAAGCATGCAAGCAAGCATGCAAGAAAGAATGCACGCTAGCGAACATGGAAGCATGTAACCAAGCATGCATGCAAGCAAGCATGCACGCTAGCGAACATGGAAGCATGTAACCAAGCATGCATGCAAGCAAGCATGCAAGCAAGCATGCACGCTAGCGAACATGGAAGCATGTAACCAATCATGCAAGCAGGCATGCAAGAATGCAAGCAAGCATGCAAGCAAGCATGCACGCTAGCGAACATGGAGGCATGTTACCAAGCATGCATGCAAGCAAGCATGCAAGAAAGCATGCACGCTAGCGAACATGGAAGCATGTAACCAAGCATGCAAGCAGGCATGCAAGAATGCAAGCAAGCATGCACGCTAGCGAACATGGAAGCGTGTAACCAAGCTTGCATGCTAGCAAGCATGCAAGCCAGCATGCAAGAAAGCAAGCCAGCGAGTATGCAAGCAAGCAAGCAAGCATGCAAGCTGGCATGCAAGCAAGCATGCAAGAAAGCAAGCAAGCGAGTATGCAAGCAAGCAAGCAAGCATGCAAGCGAGCATGGAAGCAAGCAAGTCTACAGAAATCTAGGCTATCTAAATATAATGATGTAGAAAACTTATCTGTTATAATTAAATTCTGGTGATGATGCCGCATATGATGAAATTATAAATTTTCACTACCTAATATATCAGAACAGATTTTTTTGGGTACTTTAAATATATATAATATATATATTAATTTCACCAATGGTATTAATTTCACTTTGCCATTTGCGCAACACAATCCAGCGGCTTCATTTTTGTACTTCAATGCCTTACAATATGGGCAAACTGAGTTCATAGATCAATAGCAACGCATTGGTAGGCAGGCACTGTAGTCAATTGTAACATTGTAATTGAAAGCAGCTCGATTGAAACTTACAACATTATTAGCTGCATTCAGCTCATTACGCTCTGCACTGGTTTGTGCTATCCGAATCCTTTCAATTTCATTTCGCTCTTGACGTTGCTGGGCTGTTCGATTACTCTGATAATTAGCTTGGTTTGTAGCATTTCGAGTTCTTCGACCCAAATTGCTTCGGTATAAATAGATTAAATCAAACACAAAATAAATCAACCAGTCAATGTAAATTGAGGAACGTAAACAAATTTGTTTTTAAATAATTTATTGAATCAGGCGTTACTTTGCGGAGGTCCATATCAATGAACTAAAATAATTTCCTTGCTCACCCGCGACCTTACGATAGCTAAGCTTATGCAAAATATGCGTGTTCATGCAGTTCATCCACCTCCACACTGTAAGAACACACACAAATCACACAAACCCATCCATCACCACCACCACACTACACTCGTAGGTCGCGGGTGAGCAAGTAAATTATTTTAGTTCATTTAAATTTGTTTTTGTTTATTATTTAGTAGGTAGTATTAAGGTACTCATGTCATAAAACTCATTTACTCGGCAATCTTCGTTCCACTTTAAACGAAAAAGTAGTGTACGAAAAAAAATGGAAGAAAACGTCCCTATTTCAGACACTATAGGTTCAAACATCTTCCAGCCAAGCAAGCAAGCATGCAAATGCAAAATAAGGGGGATTAATAAAACAAAACGCCTAAATAAAATTGAGTAGCAAACATTCGCATCACTCTGCATTTTACTAAAACCCACAGGTGATGCATTAATTACCCGCACTTCCATACTCGCATTTTCTTTTTTCCCAGCAATTTTTCCAGTTTTTCTCTTCATAAAAACTTCCCTAGACTTAACGATGATATGAAAAAAAAAAATAGCTGAATTGGTCCAGCCGTTCTCGAGTTTTGCGCTTAGCAACACATTTTACGATTCATTTTTATTTATATAGATTATGAGTTAAGAGTATTAGAGTTATTAGAGTAGTAACTGTTTACCTGGACGGGACATACTCGTATAACCTCATACGTCCATCTCGTTGGTGGTTTATCGATACTCACATTAACTTTGTTAAGCGCCTGGTGCGTCTTGGCGTACATCGCGGACGCGAGCTCGGGCGGGGCGGCCGCTGCCTTGTTCGCGTTCGCGTTGTATCCGCCACCTGCGGAAATTAGTTATCAACCTTATCAGCTGTTGGTTTAAGCGGCGTTATAAATTATTTAAGAATCATACTAAAGTTCGTCAGTATGTGTGTGTATTTCTCGTTTACGCTAAAACGGCTGGACGGATTTGAATGAATTTAGTGTAGGAAAGATTTGCAAGTTAAGGAATGTGTTGCACCAGGTTAGTTACACCTGTGGACACCGTTGATATCGTTTTTAGGTCTTATTGGTACGAGTATTGCAATCGTTATCACTACTCCTTTCTGTCACACGGGATAGAAGGAGATGGTGAATGCGAGCGCCTCCGGTTTTTATATTTTTATAATTACAATGGTGTCCACAAGTGTAAATTGTTCATAGGTGCAACATTTTCCCTAGTCTTGTGAAAAAGGTTGAGTGTTGCAATCGTTGCCGGTGTGGGATGTACCTATCGCTTCTCTATCGTTTGCTCGCATTTCATACGCCATAATGTTTCACTTTCCATACGTCTTCATTTGTCATAAAGTAATTTATTTATGAAACAGTATTTTCTTCAGAGTTGATATTAAACTAACTTAACCTAACTTATTGCATTATATGACGTTTAAAAAAATACTGAAAACAGCCTGGTTTTATATATTTTACTAGCTTTTGCCCGCGGCTCCGCCCGCGTGGTATTCGGTTATCGCGCGCTGTTCCCTCGGGAACTGTGCATTTTTCCGTGATAAAAAGTAGCCTATGGCACTCTCGGGCCCCACAAACTATCTCTATGCCGAAAATCATGTCGATCCGTCGCCGTTTCAAACACACAAACACACTTTCGTATTTATAATATTAGTATGGATGACAAACGTTGTTATGGCAAGTGAAATTATGGAAATTATGGCAACGAAATCCGTGAATAGTGAAATATCGCTAGATGGCGGTAATATTGAGAGGCCCGTTTGACGTTACAGTCTTATTGTGATTGGCTGTTTCAGTTATTTAACCAATGAGGGCTACTTGACTTCATGATACTTACGCCATCTAGCGATATTACACCTATCAAATAACCCTGTCAAATATAACAAACGTGAGACAAATGTCAAAGGAGCTCACGATAGTAGCGCCTACAAGCCTGTCACAGAAACTAATGAGGGCTATCGCGTATGAATTCGTCGCTAGAGGTGCTAGTGTAGCGTGAGGTCTCCGAAATGTCAAATCTCATAGTTTTTAGGCGAGTTACGCGGATTTAGTTATGATTAGAATAATTTTGTGAATATTTTGCATTACCTGAAATTAATTATGGCAATTATGCGTGACGGAGCAATGAATGTCTGTGTTTTGAGTCAGTTTTGTCTTTCGGAAACTTCTGTCCTCTCTTTTTTTTCCAAACAAAACGCGATTACGCAACACTGGTTGCGCGATATGTTTATGGTACGGTTTTAAGGTGTATTAAATATGATTTTAATCTAAACTTTGTTTTCACGCCCGTAATAACGGACTTCGAAAGCCACACTTAAAAACCTCACGCAACAGTGGCGCCATCTCGAAAGACCTCATTGCAATGACGGTTAGTGAAATGTCTTGGTACCTGTCTTGTACGAGTCCTGGTCATACGCGGGCTGCTGCTGCGAGTAGGTGGTGGGCTTGCCGGCGCCGCCCACGCCGCCCGAAACCGAGCCCACGCCGCCCACGCCGCCTACGCCCCCCACGCCGCCCACGTTCGACCCGCCGCCGTACTGCGGATGGGGACCACACGACACAAACATTAATACGGACCACAAACATGCAACGGACACAATTCATCTGTTACACTTAGACCGGGGATTTTTTGGGGATAATTAATTTCATTATATTATTAGTGGCATTATGCTAAGAGGGGACCTATTTAGCGTCATGTATATCTTTTCTTTTCCATTGTTATATTTTTTTCTGACGTTAAATAAACGTCTTTTCTGCCTTTCTTAATTTCAGTTTTTTCACGAAGCCTGCTGCGTATTTTAATAAAACACTTCTCATTAATATTTCGCACGCACACACCAGAGATGCAACGGATATCCGGCCACAATTTTACTATTCGAAAGAATCCCGGATAGTTGCGTACTATCCTGCCGGATTCCCGGATAAAAAAAAGTAGTAATGATTAAAAACTGGTATATTTATTTATGTATTAACATCGGGTTTTTTTTAATTCTGAGTCATTTATGCCGTCTTTGAACAGTTGCAATTGCTGGAATGATTGGCTCGATTAATTAAAATAATACTTGACCGAATATCAACGGTCCCGCCGGATATCCGGTATCCGGCCAAACAACTATCCATTACATTTCTAGCACACTACAAAGGACTCTTAAAAAATGAATTTCCATTCTTTCTTTCACAATTTCAGTATTTCACACGCATATTCTAAAGGACTCAAATGCGCGAGCGCGGGTGTGAAATTTACTATCGTCTGTTTGAGAAGCATCAGATCAAACCATGTATGTTCCTACTGCGCAGCTGCGGCTCAAGTCAAAATTTTGTTTTATTAACATGAAGCTTCATGTCACTTATGATGACAGAGTTCGATGTCACAGTACAATAAGCTTCCGTTTAGGGGCATACATGTCCAAATGTCAGAAAGTCCATGTGTCACATTGTCCATGGTCAAAAAGTCCGAAGGATGAAACGTCCTAGTGTCTAAAAGTCCTAGCGTCAAAAAGTCCATGGTCAAAAAGTCCGAAGGATTAAACGTACTAGTGTCTGAAAGTCCTAGCGTCAAAAAGTCCATGGTCAAAAAGTCCGAAGGATGAAACATCCTAGTGTCTGAAAGTCCTAGCGTCAAAAAGTCCGAAGGATTAAACATCCTAGTTCTGAAGGCCTGAATCCCATAATGTCTCATTGTATAAAAATATAACTAACACAACTAAATATAACAAAATAGATTAGAAGCTAGATTGCTCATCTGCATTATTTCCAGTCTGATCTATATCACACTGAGACCCATTCTCAGTAAGATCCAGATGCATCTATGATGCTTCGTACATGTCATGTCGAGTCGACAAGAATTGACCAGCTGATCCAGTCATGCAGATGGACTGGGGCCTCATTCTACATTGTCTCTTTCCATATTGTTATTGTATTGTCTACGTGGTGGCAGCTCTTATTGACTTGACAGTAAAGGCGATCGAGTCGAAAACAATTCGATTGCAATAGGTGTAAACAAAACCAAATTAGAATGAGTGAGACCCCTGGACTCTCGGACATATGGACTATCCGACATTAGGGCATTATAACTTTTGAACTTTTTGACAAATGTGACCTGGACTCTCAGACATATGACTATCCGACATTAAGGCATTATAACCTTCGAACTTTTTGACAATGGACAATGTGACACCTGGACTCTCGGACATATGGACTATCCGACATTAAGGCATTATAACCTTCGGACTTTTTGACCATGGACAATGTGACACCTGGACTTTCTGACATTTGGACATGTATGCCCCTAAACGTAAGCTTCATATAGTTATAGGACACTGGGCCGTAGGATATAAATTTAAATGGTAGTAAACTTACCGTGGGATAAACTCCGTATTGGTATGTTGTAGGCGGTGGCTGGTAGAAGTATGCGTAGCCGGGTGGTAGGGCGGTCGGTACCTGGCAAACAAAACGTATCCAAGTTGAAACACACCAACAATGCTACTCAAGCATGGGTACACAGTACTACAAAAAGCTCCTGGCGATATACCTGCGCAGTGAGCGAAATGCGGACCAAATTGGCGGCGGAGCAGCGGGGGACGCGGGAGGGGGCGTAGGAGCGCGCGCGGCCGTCACGCCATTGGCTTATTAGTTGACAGATGGGCAAACGTATCCCCTCCACTAGCCACCCAGAGCTCTTTTTACGTGCGTTGACTTGTAGCTTATTACTACATCACATTGGGCTGTTGTTCCCATGAGGGCTGTGCAGACTGGGACCTTCACAGACCATTGTATTGCTTCGCATGCATATCCAGGTTTCCTCAAGATGGTGTCCTTCACCGTAATGCCGATAAATTTCAAATGTGATTTGACACAGAATTCTGAAGCTCAAGAGGCGCGAGACCGGATTGTCTATTGCGTAACATTTCTGACACTAGCGTTCACAAGCAAATAACGGTTTATGTATGCGAAAACTGCGTGTGTGTATATGTATTTACTATTTTCATGTGTTTTTCTGTAATTTATTATATTTTTTTTTTGGTTTATTTGTGTAAATCTTGCTGCATACGTGTGTTTATCTTCTGTGTTAGTAAATAAAATAAATGTCTTCTTTCTTTCTTTCTTTCTTTATTTGATTGTGATCGCGAATGGCAAAAACGTTAAACATACGGCCTTGGACTTTTTTTGACCCCACAATCCTCCAGAGGCAATATGCCAACCCACTAGGCTATCATGGCTTTTTTGGCATCATCATCATCATCATATCAGCCAGTATATACCTCCAGTTGCTTCGGTTGGAAGCGGCCTGCATCCACCTTGAACCCGCAGCTTTAACCAGAGGCCCTATTGTCACACACTTGGAAACACAATCGTTTGCACCGCTTCTTTCTGTCACAAGGTTTAAGACGAGGGCAGAAAGAGATGGTGAGTGCTATCGCGAGCGCCCGGGCGTTATACAATACGACCACAAGTCATCCGTCCATTTCATTTTTTTTTTTTAGAAGCTATATAACAGGACAAAGAAGCGAATATAGCAAGTAAATAAAGGTGGCGACTCACCTGGCTGACTTGCTGCGGGGAGGCCGCGTCCGTGCGCGTAAACCTCTCGGTGGGGCCCAGCCCGAACGTACCCTCCCGCGCCCCGCTCACGCCGTAACCCACCTCGTAGTACCCAGTCTGAAACAGTGATGATTGTCACTTTAGCATCAACTAAAAACGATTGGAAACACGGGAAAGCTTAAAGCTACATATTAATGGATACGGAAATGTCACTCATTTCACTGAATACAATAATTGATTGGCACTAAGGGCCTACGCTGACTGGCGCGGGTGCACGCCTGTGTAGAGTCCGTCACACGCGACGCGTACAATGAGAGCTATTGCGTATGAATTCGCCGCTAGAGGCGCTAGTGTAGCGTGAGGTCTCCGAAATGTCAAATCTCATAGTATTTGGGTGAGCTACGCGGGTTTATTTATAATTAGAATTATTTTGTGAATATTTTGCAATATCTGAAATTAATTATGGCAAATATGCATTCCGGGGCAATGAATGTCTGTGTTTTGAGACAGTTTTGTCTTTCGGAAACCTTTGTCCTCCCTTTTTTCCGGACAAAACGGGGACTATGGAACACTGTGGCATGCTCGATATTTATATGGTACGGTTTTAAGGTGTATTAAATATGATTTTAATCTAAACTTTGTTTTCACGCCCGTAATACAGACTTTGAAAGCCATACTTAAAAACCTCACGCAACAGTGCGCCATCTAGTGAGACAAAAAACGATAGCCCTCATTGGAGCTGCTTATATTTTTTCTCAACAGGTGTCCACCCGCTCCGTGCAAACCACGTCCGCTAGTATAGACTCGCCAGGGTGCCTCGTTAGGGTGCCGACGTATTGCGATTCAGATCCGGCTTCTCCCTATGGAAACCATTATGCAGAGTAAGCGGGTCATTTGTCAAAATAAGTATACCTCGTTGAGTTTCTTGTTGAATTATTCTCAACACAGGTTTTTCCAAACCGGTGGTATTGAAATTCAAACCGTTTGTTCTGTAAATAGGCATTATTCATGTAATTTTTTTAAACTAACAGCGCTTTCGGACCATCGTTGCCAAGAAGAATGCGCCGCAAGAGACTTGGCAGAAAGTCATTTTTTCAAAATAAATAATTACAAATAAGATACTTAGAAAGGTAGTTTTATTTCACATTCATAAGTGTTTGTTTGTTATAGCCGCCCTAAATTGAATAAAGATAGTGTTTTTTTTTCGACTTTTGAGTATCAATTTACTCAAAGAGAGTATTGGTTCGTTGCCAGCCTTTTAAGCTCATTACATTCACCCGGCACACGATCAGCACCGCTTCGCCGCAAGCGGTTAATATTCTTTATATGTATTTGTATGGGTATGCGCTCATTACATCAAGTCCGTAGCGTCACCGGATCGCCTCGCTCGCTCGTGTCCACGCGCGGACGGGAGTAGACCACGCGGTGATAGCTCGCTGCTCGTACGCTTGCCTCGCGTGAACCGCGCGCGGTCGGCGCGGCGCTCCCCACTCTCATTTCATAATAGACTACTCGGAAATTGGTGGACCACTCGACGTCCACTCGTTGTCAACGCAGCGTGCACTCGTGGACCACCAGCCTGTCGACAACGAGTGGCCGCCGAAAGTCGAGGCAGTGCTGGTCGGGTGCCGGGTGGGTCAAATGAGCTGTGGCCTTAAAGAAAGTATATGTGCAGCCTGCAGGTGTAGCGTGTCGCATGTCGTTACCATGGGGTGAGGCATCGTGCGCGTGAGCAGCTGCGCCTCGTCGTAGTGCGCGTACCCGGCCGGCGCGCCCGCCACGCCCCGTACACGCCGCCGTAGCCGCGCCGCCCGCGCCGCCGCCCGCCGCGTTGCTCACTGACAATAATAGTAGAGAATAAAGAACAAGACCATAAAACGAGCCATTTTACCCGAGCCGGTACGGCGAGGGTGATAAGACACGTCAAGGGGAAAATGGGTTTAATGCTCGAGTTTTACACTCTGCTTTACACTTCGATGGCGAGGAAATGAAATATCAACAGTGGAAACAATTGTTCACTTACTGCATACCTTTTATTGTTCGTGTATTATCACATAGCTATAAATTTTTAGTTTTATTGATCTATTTTGGTTGAGTTTTAGTTTCATATAAATTAAAAATTATTAAATAGTATAAATGTAGAAACTTCTTTGTTTGTGGCTGTTTACACCTGATTGCCTTGGTCCTAGACGAAGATTTTACTTTATGCACTTGAGCATAAAAAGTCATTTCATGTCGCCTACATTCAGCATAAATACGAACTTTGCGAGCATGAGAAGTGAAAAACCATTTGTTCTTTTACCTCAAAAGCATAAATTCCTTGTAGAGATTCACCGAATAGCATTTCACCTCGAACTAACAAAATTTCAATAAAACCTTGTACTTGACCTTGTTCGCGTAGCTTTTTACATTTTTATAATTAATTTGTAGCATCTCATTTTTCGTGTAGTATTTTACCGTAGACGCATTTCGCCGCGATCGATGTTTGTCTGGGACTCTAATTTAATTTGACGCGTTAATTGATGTTTGCACTAAAATACACTAGTACACGATCGAGGTGAAATGCGACTAAATCTAAAAGCGACTAAAAAAAAAACCGATTGAGACACAACGCTATAATTAAATATACGATCGAGATGAAATTTATGCTTTTGAGGTAAAGAACTAACAAATGAATAAAACTCACTTGGATTTTGACGATACTACAGTCGCTTCAGTCTTAAGTCGTAAGAATGTATTGAACGAAAGTAATGTTACTTAGACATTTTTGTAGGAAACTGTTTGATGCATGTCATTTTCATATTTATACGTCTCAGCATTATAGTCTCCTATATTATATGCATGACATTTCTATATTTGTGTGAAGTGTATTCAAATAGATAATACACAGATTCTTCCATTCACTTATTCAATCGATTTACTGCAACTGGTGCAAATGGAAAATCGTCCACTTGAATAGACCATTTTGAATTTGAACCAAAATGAATATCAACCAACGTTAATTTTGTCAAAATGTAATTGTGCTGGAAAATATTTACATCCAAATTTATTTTTGTTGTAAATTAATTTAAGCACAAATGGAATATTTCCATTATAAATTAGGAGCAAAATTAAATAAGCAATAAGTGAATGTTGTCTAAATCAAGTCTTAACTTAATATGTAGGCCCAAAACAAATTATTTCGGGTGGAACGTATTTGCAATTCGTCATATTTCTGAGTGTACGTAAATACAAATGGCCTTTTTTTTCGGCATACATCAAATTTGTCAATTTTACTATTAGAACCTTGTCCTACAAGGTTCCATTTTGGACGATATTCAGGATGGACAAATAAATAGTCTTATAACACGAATATCACATTGAATTGAATGTATTTAAAATTACCTGTGGTGGTGGCTACTTTGGCAGTGCTGGTTTGCGTCGTCGATGTACTCGTTAAACTGTTACTTGAAGCTACTGAATTGTCATACTGTAAACAAAAATTTATTAAAATTAATGACTTTCAGCAGAGTACAAAACAATACCTCTCCTTGCATTCGGGTAATAAATGCGAAAAATTGCAAAACATAGCGGCCGGACGGAATCGAAATAAATATGTTATGTAGCAGTGGTGTGAAGTAACGTGACAATTATTCATTTTATAAATCGGAGCTTTTTAATTCGTATTACGGAACGGAATAAAAATTTTTAAGCTACCTTTACATATAATATCACAATGTTACAAAAGTTGAAATTCAAGATTAAACAGAGAAAGATATACTTGTTTTAAATGACTGACAACGAGTTTAGCACGTCATGTTTCGGGCTAATCCGTAACCCTTCTTCTTCATGTCGAGCTAAACTCGATTTCAGACGTGAGTTGTTATCCGTTCTGTCATTTAAAATGAGTGAGTATCACGGTAGTTTCATGTGATACACTTGCATTGCATGTGACATACACGCAAAAGTAGTGCCATACCTACTGCATAGAGAAAAGCGTTTTAGAGAGGGACTGACATAAGTTCGACTTTCAATCGAATCATTTATTTTCTTCGCAAAACATTGACTACATATATTTTCATTATAAAATATAAAATATAGCACAAGACCGGTCTGAGTGGAGAGCCTTGGGGGAGGCCTATGTCCAGCAATGGACATCTTTCGGCTGACATGATGATATAAAATATGGCAAATCCTGGAGTTGGCAAATACTGTACTCTTTGGGAGTCCAATGGATAACAAAACATCGAAATTTTAATTCAACTGCCGGGTCAAGGGCCAGTACAGACGATGGACTGCATTCCAGTTGTAACGTAACTGCCAATACAGTTCAATTGCAGTCAGAGTGCAGTTGCGCAGACTGCAATCGAACTGCAACGAAAAATGTATGGACAGTCGGCAGTTGCGGTCACGTTGCAGTTGGAGTGCAGTCTGTACTGGCCCTAATAGTTCACGTCAGGTAAAGCCGAGTTCAGACTTGCAAGAAAAATCGTGCAAGTTGCATTACATTGCGAGGCCGTAAAGCCAACGAGTTTTTAGTGGTCAATCGAGCGCCGCAATGTAATGCCGCTTGCACGATTTTTCTTGCAAGTCTAAACTCGGCTTATGGCTAGGGATGGGACAAATAGTAGCAAGTTGTTACCTGTGGTGTGTCCTTTGTAGGTAGTTTAGTCTGTGGTGAAGGCTGGTAGGTGTACAGAGCACTGCCCGCGTACACTCCCGCCGACGACGACGTCTGCTGGAAAATAACACGTTTTAGCACAGAGCAACAAAGATTTACAAGTTTAGATACGCCCTTACTTTGACTTTGTAGCCACACTTTTGGCTGTTACGCCTTGCCTTCTACTACAAAAGCGGACCTGAGTAACGAACTTATGACTAACTGAAGGGGACTTGAAGTGAAGGGTAGGCAATAAGATTTGTGGTGTGTGTGTTTGTGTGTGTACGCCGTGAGGGGCCTAGTGGTTTGACTTATGGCATCTCGCTTTGTTCAAATCCGGAGGCTCGCATCTCTTGAGTTTTTCGAAATTCGTGTGCCAAATTACACTTGGAATTAACCAAGAGCTTTACGGTGAAGAAAAACGTCGTGCGGAAACCTGCACTACCCTGCGAAACAATTTAATGGTGGGTGTAAAGTTCTCAACCCGCACTGGGCCCGCGTAGGAACTACGGTCCATGCTCTTTGATTCTCAGAGGGCTGTGCCCAGCAATGAGACTTTTTTTTTATGGAATAGGGGAAAACGAGCAAACGGACCGCCAGATGGTAAGCGAAGCGATGGACACCTGTAACACCAGAAGAGTCACAAGTGCGTTGCCGGCCTTTTAGGTAGGAGGAGAGGATTGGCCGCGGTTGAGCATAGTAATTGTTTTAGTTCAGTGGTGTGCGTGCGTGCGTGCGTGCGTGCGTGTGTGTGTGTGTGTGTGGTTACCTGATAGGAATTAATCATAGGCTGGTACTGCGTGAGCGTCGCGTTCGACGCGTACGCAGCAGCCGTCATGCCCGCAGCGCCTGTTAGTGACGCGTTTGTCGAGTTAACCTGCTGAATAAAATATCATAGGTCGATTATGCTAGCCCTTCACGCCAATATATCGCCGAGGAATTACACTGCAAGGACAAGAAGGCAATAGGCCTCTTCTTGAACACTTGGACATAGGTCTAACAGTGGACGTCCTACGACTGATCTGAGTTTGTTAGATCAATTTCCCAGAATCGTTTTTCCCGAACGTTTTTTTTTTTCAATCGTTTTTCGCTGAAGCTTATTTTCACAGTAGCGTTTTTTTCCAATCAGAATCGATCATTGCGTAGTTTTGGCCCTTCGGGCCGATGCAAACTCAACATAACCTAAACCGAACTATGTTTCTGTGTCGATTCTGTTTGGGATAAACCCCATTTGGGGCAATAAGATTCAGTAAAAAAGCATATTGGGAAAAAAAGCATGTGGGAAAAAATGCGAACGGAAATTTTGCTACTAGGAAATAACGATTCTGGGAAATTGACCAAACAAACCTGATCTGATGATGACGATGATGAAGTACACTGCGCTGGAAGTGGCTTAGCTTTGCATTTGTTGAAGTCATCGGCAAGTGTCCCCAATTCTTGTCGTATTTTTAGGTTTGATAATTGACAAACGAAGATCGCCAATAATTTTTAGTAAGAAACAAAGTTTTTACAAAGTAAGATTTATGTGTCCAGAGCAAACGTTTCAGCGAAAAGAAAATAGTATCTATAGTACATTGTATTTTAAGGGCGGAAAATAAGGAATTGCGAACAAGAGTCTATTACAAACCCGAAGTCGAAGACTTTAATGAGTCTATGTTCGTAATTCTAGTACCGCCCGTGCGACATACAACGACATACAATGTTTTTCATCACATTTGCGAGTAAAATTGTCTATTTGTAAGCTAATATTTTTTCAAAAATTGCCGATACCGCTGACCACGCTCTTGGCAGTGCCAGCTCCGCGCCAGTGCAGTGCGCCAGGCAGTAACAAACTCATTGACCGACCTTGGGCTTCATGACAAGAAAATTTGCACGCGCAATGACTCTTACCGACCACGGTTTTCATGACAAGCACATTAAGGTCGAGGGTTTTATTTGGGGGGTTGCAACCAAGGTAGCCTGCGTGTGTGATGAAAAGACTATTTTCAACTAGGTTTCGGTTCTTTTCACTTATCATGATTTACTACTGTTTGCTACTGTTTCTATCGTTCTGCCAATAGTTTATAAGGGATAAGTGTCCGCTCTTGTACAATCGGGGGCATAAATATCTACCTTATGGCTAGAGGCATAAAGGTGTACGGATATTTTTGACGTCTTGGTAACGTACATGACCTTATTTAAGAAACCAATGTACAGTCGCGGAATGAAAACGTTGACCACCTTAACGTCTGTTTTTGCTTGCTCAGTATAACTGCTTTATCGACCGAGTATGACAATATACCGCCATGATGTCATTCAAGAAGGTAACCTGTGCTTGCAACGTGTAGACGAATTTATTTGAACTCTGGTCAATCTTTTCATTCCGCCACTGTACAGTCACGTCGGTTTTTTTCATGATTTTTATGTACAATACAATACAATTTACCTGAGGAGCGTACACATTAGCACCGTACACAGGCGGGTGATGCGTTACCGCGTGATGCGGCGCGTACACATTCTGTTGTCCCACAGTCTGTAACAACACAATAGGCTTGTTAACCCTTTAACCGCCATTGTCTGAATTATAACACAAAAATTATCCAGCTCATTTCGCCGCAGTCTTATAATTAAGACAAAATGTCATATAGTTTCGGTGTAGGTGGCGATACGGGCACGTACGAATGAAAACGTATTGGCGGTTAAAAGGTTACCAACACCTCACAAGTAAAACGTTTTTTTTAGAGTTCCGTATGTTCGGGAAAATAAACCCTTATGGCTTATAGGATCACTTTGTTGTCCGTCCGTAGGTTGAACAAATATTCAGAGTCAAGACTCCCCTTGAACCAACCCCTTAACCATGACCTTGACTCTTTGGAGCAGTGAAATAAAATCAAGTTTTAAAGTCGAAGCAATCAAAAATATGTAGTCATTTAAAAAGAGTGTTTCCATACAAATTGCCAAGAAATAAGCTGATGAGGTTGAGTGCGCCTTGGTACATTCTTATTCTTCCGGTGCCCTCTCCTATCGGAGGTCGGCGATCATTAGGGCTATCTTAGAGACTGCCGCTCGAAAGAGAGATCTGGTACTCTTTCCGAACCAGTCTCTAAGGTAGGAAGGAATACATTAGAATTGTTAAAAGGTTAGGAGAATACGATTCTAATATAGACCTTGTGTCGATGGTGCTGCGGCGCGGTCGCGGGCGCGTCGCCGGCTGACACGGCAAGCTGTTTCATCGCTGCTGTCAATTGCTTTTCTAGATCTGCAAAAAAAAAAAAAAAAACTTGAGTAAAAGGTTGCGTCTGGATGATCTGAAATACACGGCAATATTTTTTTCAAAACTTGTTTCTTCGTCTTAGTGGCTTCCGCTTCTTCGCTGCCCCAAGCTTCCCAGACGTCCAAATCCATGCCTATCTCTGTTGCAAATTGTATCCTAATGTCTGAGGTTTTTAGACGGTATTCAAGCCAGGTTTAGACGAAACTGTAACTGCCCGTGTAGGCCAACTGGATTAATTTAATTCCTGTATTTTTTTTGTGGTGTGCATACGCGGGGGTTGCGGGCACTGCCTTAAAAAAATAGGCCAGCGCTCTATTCCCTATAGTGCTGACTGCTGTTGAAATATTGTTTATACGAGGCCAAAAACAAGCCATCTCTGACTGCCAGTGAAATTAGCAGCCGACACTGGCTTCGTCTAAACCTAGCTTCAAGCCTATATGCTGAAACATTGAGGATTTGTTTATAAGCTTATTTGTTAGTATTTAACTCACTGTTGGCTGGAGGCGCCGCGGGCTCCGCCGGAGGCGGGGCGGCTGGCGTTTCAGTCGTCATACTTTCCGGGAGCTACAATCATAAAAAAAATAGTGTGATTGAAAAACTCGGTAAATCCGACAAACGAATAAGAGGTTGTGGACGAACGTTTATATGCGTTTGAGGCATAAAAATCATCATCATCATCATTTTCTACAGGTGGATTCACGAGAGCTAGCCTGAATGGATTGAATGAATAAATGAAATTATCTGTGCGTTTTTTTTCTATTTGAATACACTTCACACCATGATAATAGGCATCAGTCATTTTTCTACAAAAGTACCAGCTCTTTTCACCAAAAAACACCAACAGTGAATGCGTGAAGGGTAATTTTAAGAGAGTTTCAAATTGTTTTTAAAATCCTATTCTACCCGACTCATTTCATTGTATAAGCGACAGGAAACTGCGGTCGAAACGGTCGTAGAACTACCCTTAAAACGAAGCCTTGTCGTGTACTGACCATACTGTTCGTTGTGTGTGTGGGGTAGCTATTGGTGGGCGCTTCAGCGGGCGTCTCGTGCGCGCTCACCACTGGCTGCGGCTCCGGCACCGGCGTCGCCTGCTGACCAATCAGATGCGTATTAAAATACACGCCCACAAATATACATCGTGCTCGTTTAGCTTAACATTAAATCGCGTTATAGTGGCACAATATTATTTCTACTAATTATTGTGTAGTGTTTAGTAAAATTGTAAAAAACACAAAACTGTTTTTTTTTTCGATGTAATGAAATTCGGTAAATAGTTTGTCGACATTTTAAGCGTAAACCATTAATACAAGACAGGCGTCCCGTTATATGTTCGTAAACAAATCTTACAAGTATTCCAGGATTTAGCATATCCAGGATTTAAAAAACAATTATAAGGTGAACTGATCAGGTAAACACAGTTTCTCGTAGATATTTACTCTGATTAAAATATAAAATATATCAGTTCCGAAAAGGGATTGAACTTGGTGGCCACAGAATGAAATAAAATAGATTGACACATCTTTTTGATGACCTAACTCTCAGCTCAGTCCGTCAGTCAGTTGTTTGGTCCTTTGTGCGGCGGAACCTTCGGTCGGCGAGGGCGGTTATTGTTTGTTGTGACCTGGGGCTGCGGCTTGGGCGCGGGCGGCGGGTGCGCGGGCGGCGGCGCGGGCGCGTCCTGCAGCGCTTCGGGCTCCAGCGCGCCGAACTGCACGTCCAGGAACATGGCGCCGCCCTCCCCGCCCGGCATCTCCACCGCCGACGATGGGATCTGCCACGAAACACAAACATGTAGGTCTAGTGAAAAAAGTTTATAAAGACTGACATGGAAAAACTTTTCTCACTTTAACTATACAATTAATTACAAAGTAATAGGGAATATTACGCAAAGCTCTACGCAGGGGGCGACGGGTCTCCGTCGTAATCCATAATATCGTTTGTCCTCATGTAATGTTTGCCATCATAACGATCATAATCCATAACTCTTTTTTTCTCTTAAACCATAAAATTCTTAAGAAATTAAATGGCCACCCCGTAGAACTTTATAGGCTAGGTTTATTTTATAACAGTTGTGAATTATTTATAGTTATTATCAAGAATAAAGAGTTGTGGCAAATGATCATTATGGCAAACATTACATTATGGATTTTAATATGTATGGATTAGAATATAGACTCAATATTTATTAGTAACAAAATGTATAATAATATTTCCATAGATAGTAACGACACGGCTACCTTTCCAAAAAAATAATTGAAATAATATGATATTATGGCATCCTACGAACATTAAGACATTCAGATCAGAAACTGTTTACGGTTTGTATTACTGCTACGTTTTGACGGCAGAACATTGCACTAATTTTCTCTAGTTTTGACGGTTTTTTAAATCTCATCCTTCGAAGAACGAAGAAGAGTAGAATTTTTCTAGTTAATTTATTGTAAAATAACATTAATAATCAAACAACAAAATTGATTCTCTTCTTTTGCCGCAAAAAGATATTAATTTCATTAAATTCTATGATTTTACACAAAATAGGGTAAATCGCAGTCAGAGTCGTGGGCAACACCTAGTGTTACAATGTGAAAAATAAATGTCTGTCTGTCTTGTTACAGAGGTACAATACCTTGGAAGGAGGAGGCACTCTCGCGCGCTGCGGCTTCCGCTGGCTCGCGATGTCTGACGATCCATATACTCCATAGTTTGAGGAATAGACGCCTGCAAGAATCACGCGAATAGTATCACAAAAGACAACATAAGCTGTGAAATGGCATTTAAACTAAAGAAAAACGCCAAATAAAAGGTTTATTTCAAAGAGGGGCCCATTGCACTGCGCGTGCATTGCGTGGCGTTGCGTCGTCGCAGCGGATCCACATCAACGCATCGTTTGCCACATCTGCGTTTGACGCAACGCTCCAGTGGGGCCCAACAGTATACTTCGTTTCATTTAGCATTTGAAATGACTGTTTCTAAAAAAAAAAAAAATGAATGAAGGCGAGCGATCTTGACGTGTCTTTTTATTGAAAACCACTTTTGAAAAATAAGTCTCAGCAAATATGTAACAATTACCAACGACATAATGATCACCTACATGCTTTTGGTATCACAAGTATTTTTTTTTTAACGTTTTTCAATAAAAAGACTCGTCAAGATTGTTTACCCTTTTTCTAATGCTAAAAAAACGAAGTATAGAAACCGTTAAAATAAACCTTTTATTTAGCGTTAACGGATAAAGGTGCGACCAAACCGCTGCTTGAAAAACGGTGACGGTACGGAATCGCAGTGACGCATCGTATGCGCACCGTTTTTTTTTTGCATGCTTTCCACACCGCTGCTTAAAATACGCAAACGGTGCGGAATCGCAGTGACGGGCCGTAAACGACAAGACTTTTGTTCGTTAAGGTCCTGACGTTTACGGCACGTCACTGCGATTCCGTATTTTAAATCCGCACCGTTTGCGTATTCTAAGCAGCAGTGTGGAAAGCATGCGATAAAAACTGTGCACATACGGTGCGTCACTGCGATTCCGTGCCGTCACCGTTTTTTAAGCAGCGGTTTAGTCGCGGTCGCACCTTAATACTAGTTAGTATAATGTACTTACTGTTGTCGTGCCGTTGTGACTGCTGGGTGAGCTGCGAGAGGTACTGAGACTGCGCCGCGCTCAGGCTGCCCGACATGCCCATTGGCTGCATCGTCGACTGGAATACCAACAAAGGTTTTAGTGTCCGATAGAACTACTAACTATTACTAAACTCATCCAAAGTGCTTAGGGTCATTTTTTGGCCCAAGACAATTTTGATCCTTTCAATATAGGCACTGAAACCGGGGCTGGGCGCGCCTAGCACACGCTCAGATTGCCTAACCTAGCAATAAGTTTAGCATAAACCTTCTTAATGCTTTAGTTTTACTTAATGAGGATTTGTTGAAGGCGAAGTAACACGAGATGACGTTAGTATCGAGAGGTCCGTTTCACGTTAGTCTTGCTTGTGATTGGCTCATTTAATTATTTAAAAACAAAACGTGACGCAAATCTCGAAGCTGTCAAGCGGACCTCATAAATCTATTTTTTATTTTTTAGTTGTATTGAGTCAGGTTTTGTAAACAAAGATTATAAAAGTAAACTTTACTTTAATTTGGTATTTAGAACAAACCTGGTGTCTCGGTTGCGTGTCCGCCGGCGGCACTGTCTCGCTCGGCGCCGACACGGGGTGGTGTGGCGCGCTCATCTGCACAAACAAACAAAATGTTAATAAAACACTGCATTTTGGAAAAAGGATTCTTAGGCTACGTACGCACTATGCGGTCAGCGGCGCCGTTTTAGCGTGCCGTCCCTCTTCAAAGTATCGCTTTAGAAAGAGACGGCGCGCTCAAACCGCGCGATTAGCCGCATGGTGCGTACGTAGCCTTATGGTGCTTTTCCATCAGCAAGGAGTGGCAAAACGAGGTGAAACGAGAATTGAAATCGCGGAGGCCCGACCAAACCAAACGACCAAAGAACGACGCGGGCTGGCGAGATAACACGCGAGAATCGTGTTTCGGGGGGTATACTGTTTCCTGCTGATTCCAGTAGCTAGATCTATATAAACGAAGCCAGTGTTATTACTTGGCTTTCCTAGCCTGAAGAACTCATATATCCGGGCATTTTTCTAAGGCCCAGGTTTCACAAGCCTAGCTATAGTGATTTCCCTTTTTCAGATCCAACGAATCCAGCGAGACTCATCCGTCTCGTTTGTACTCACATGTCTAGTGGCATTTTGTTTGTTCCCCTCATGGGACACCGTATTACCTGAGGTAACCGTTGGGGGAGAAAAGTCCTCGAGCGACCACGAACCGGAAGATGAAGCATTGGCAGACCTCCCATGCAACTAGTTTTTTTTTAATACTGCTTGTTTTTTTTTATTGTATAATTTTTTATAAGAGCAGTAAGAAACATTTGTTCTCGGTCCTCTGGGTTGTGGCATAAAATCAGTGTTTTGCTCCTCCGAGCAATGTTGACCATGGCCCTTTTTTGGAGTTATATTACTGTAAGCTGGCGGTACTGATGGAACCAAATAAATCTTTCCTACTTTCTTTCTTTTGTACTACTGCAGTGCACACAAACAACATGAAATGTTTACTTTTAAGTTTGGACTGAGTTTTGTATCTGTATATAATGTTGATTGTGTGTGTTTGCAGTACCAAATAAACGTTTTATCTATCTATCTATCCCTCTAGTCACGCCTCTAGGACGAAAGTGGCGAGTTGTCATTCATTGTAGTGTTCTATCGCATGCGATCGCATTCACCTTCTCTTTCTGCCCTCACCCTATAACGCGTGACAGAAAGAAGTGGTAAAAACGATCGTGATTCCAAGTGCTTAACACAATAAGGCCTCTGGTTCGAAACCAAGGAGCTATAAGTTAGTCCAGCACTCACGTCCGGTGGTCTGGGCGGGTCGGGCAGCCGCGCGTGGTACGTGTAGCTCGGGATGTGTTCCGTGGGACCGTTGGCTGCGGCCGCCGGCGCCGGGGTGTCCCAATCCTCCTGCACATGGAGCCATGGGTTAGAAAAGACCGTACGTAAATAGCTATAATCAACTTCACTGATTGACATTTAGTGGCTGTTTTACCATCCATTGATTAGTGTTAACTGACGGCTAAATGTGATGCCGTCTCTATTTGTTTTGTTCGAATAGACGGAGACGGCATCACATTTAACACCAATCAATGGATGGTGAAACAGCCCCTAAGTTTCACATTCTAATGATCAAAATGTGACTTGGGTCTTATGAGGTTAAATCCAGTTCAGCTAGATTCTATTAACAGGTTTTTCCGAACCGGTGGTACTAGATATTATTTGACATTTATAAATGCTTGTATGAAGATATTTTGACTATGACATGTTTCTAGCTAATTCATATCATAGCTCTTCCTTCCAGCGTCTTATCCAGGATTATTTCACTACTAGCCTGTTACCCGCGACTCCGTTCTGCGTAGAATTCGTTTATTGCTACCCCGCGTATGCAATTTTCCGGAATAAAAACGATCCTATGTCTTTTCCTTTCATCTTAATCGGTTCAGAGGTTTACACGTGATGAGATAACAAACAAACAAACAGACTTACAAATTTTAGCAATTATGTACTTTCATGTTCAAAAAAAGAACTTACCGTCGAGTTGTTCGCTGGCTGCTCCTCGGCATTCAGCCCGCTGGTGCTCGGCGTGAATACCTACGTCAAACGGCAAATGGAACGCTTAGCGCACAGCTTGGGTACACGCGACGGCAAGAATCAAAGCGAGAGAGATGTACTACCACGGTCAGTTGGCAACACGCGATGTCTAATACACAGGGTGTCCCGTTAATAGTGGTCAACATGGGAAACGGCGTGTAAATAAGGCAAACCTTGGCTTATCGGTGATACTGCTTTGTTTACACAGATCTCACTCTTGAAGAAATGCAAGCTATGAAATCGATGGCAGCTGTCAGTTTTGATGCTTGAATCGGGTTGGCAGCAATTTCATTGCTTGCATTTCACTATTGTGAGCTCAACGTAAGATAATAACGTAGTATGACCGGATTACGAAGTATCATCGATAAGCCAAGGTTTGCCCTATGATAATTTATTTTTCAGATCACAGATCCCATAAAAAATATACAAACTTGATGCCGTGTTAAAGCATTTTACGTCAAAAATGTGACATTTATGAACAGTGTTGCCCTCTTAAATTTCTATTCTTATATGTTGTTATCTTTAACGCACCATAAATCAAAACTACATTATATTTGTTGCAAATAGGCTTTAAACGTATTTTACTTGCAAGACTTAGGGGGGCCTATTCACCTCTCATTCATAAAAGTTATAGTGCCATCTCTTTTTGGTTTGTTCCAAAAACAGAGACGGCATCAAATTTATCAATGAGTGGTGAAACAAGTTTTTTTAAGTGCAAAGTTAACTGTTATACTGTTAAGTTAACAGACCTTTTCGAACTAGAGAGAGCCAACTCAACGTGGTAATACACCCGTCCAAAGGACGGTAAAATACTGCTAAACAAAGAATACGCATACGAGTCTTCAGCATACATAATATATATTAGTAAAAATCATTCAGTATGTATGTTAGCGCGTCACTTTATGGCTGCACTTTTTTGCATAATACTTTTTTACTGTGTTTGTAATTGTCAAGAACAGGTTTATATGAAAAAGTGTGCCAAATGAAAGGAGATTTTTTTTATTACAACCATCCAATGTATCTGCAACGATCAGATACGGTGTATATTGTATTTCGATCCAATTTATGAAAAGTGTAAACAAAGACGCCATTTATCCGACCACAGACATTCAATGATGTGAAAACCTAGAACCTATTGCTAAATAATTAATAAAGTATCTTAGTCAATTGTATAATTTAAAATACTTGATTTCATTCCAAAGACTGTTTATTCAATTATAAAAGCAGTAACTATTTTTTAATTTTAAGGAAAGTAAATAAAAATCGCTTATTCATCCGCGCATTAATCGATTTTTAAAATGTCAAATTTTCCACCATCTCTACGCTAGTAAGTACTATGCTACTACAGATTATACACATGTTTCAATCAAGAAATAACGTGAGATTTTAACGAAGATTTTTCAAATGAAAAATAAATTTTGAAATCAAGTGAATTTTGGCGAAAAAAGTGATTAGACATCTAGTTAAAAGACACGAATTATAGATAAAATGATTCGATCCAGTGAGTGTTTATAATACAAGAATTTTGATGAAATCGGTTTGTTTTAATAAATTGGATAGGCATAACGTATACACCGATACCATTTTGTGCGGACATGTGGACGCTTACATTAAACCGAAGTGCGGCGAAGACTTCTATGCGCATTCTTCTTGAACTACCAGTGTACTAGACATACTAATAATTACGGGGGTATTAAATAGCTAATTAATTCTTGCCACAACTATAACTAATTGGTTGCCCAATGATAAAAATGGTTATAGTTACTTTTTGTTGGAGTACCTTTTGAACAACGAAAAATGTAAATTAGAATTCAGTTATGTTACTGGATATGTGTGTACCGGTGGCCTGGAGTGAATATTTTCGTTAACTAACCCGGGAAATGAGAGAACATGGGCCATGCTTGGTTTACACGAGCTTAGTAGCTAATGATTAGTACTTGTCACTTACACTTGTCAGATGTGTGTAAACATATTGCACAAATGCTTAGTATTAGTGCAACTCAAAGTGCAAGTGAATAGAAGCCGGTCCTGTTTACAAAGCAACAAGAGCCTATCTCCATCTAAAAATCTACTAATACTTACACTTGTTGGGTTGTGTGAACATTCATATCAAGTGAAAAGTGCCTAAAAACATTTCTTAAAACGAGTCGGCGGCGGTAATCGATGGCGAAGTCTTTTAACTACTAATACCATTATCTAACACCAATGTCAAGACGGCTACTTATCACTTGTCACTCTGCAGACAAGTCCCTAAACACTTACACTAATGACAAGTACTAAACCCGTGTAAACCTAGCATTAGGTATGTTTCGTTTTGATAACGTGGTGGGAATCGAGTTTTTGCGGTACCACGCCACTGATATACTCGTATAATATAAATTCAACTAGGCAACCCCAAAAAAAGTGTCATGCTACACTCATTTTTTTTTTTACAAAGTTGATTCTTTATCGTTAGGTTTAATTACGAAATAAGTTAAGGGAATACTAGTTCTGAGTGCAGCAGTTCAATTTAAACAATTAACAAGCATCTGTGAATGATACTTAAATAATAATATACCCATTATGTTAGCAATTTAAAATTTTCATAGCAGTTACTTGAGTGTTATTTATCAGCAATGTTAAGTAGAGCTTTAATAATGGTAAGAGTGGTCAGAGCTGGTGGTAAACGGTGGTGGTTACCTTGGTGTCAGAGAGGGATCCGGACCACTCCTCGTTGTCCCAGTCTTCGGCACTGGGGAACGAGTCTGCGACATTGTTGCCTGGAATAAAACATAAGCACTCTTACCCCCTGTTTCACCATCTATTGATTTAATTATTGACGGATAAATGTGATGCCGTCTCTGTTTGTTTTGTTCTAATAGACGGAGACGGCATCACATTTATCCGTCAAATAAAATTAATCAATGGGTGGTGAAACAGCCCCTAGCCTCTCAAATAAACATCCCCGTTAAAACCAGACATTTTGAAAACACAAGTTCGTCTCGCGCACCAAAACTGTTGAGCATTGTAGGTAGGTAGGATGGTAGGAATGGAACCACCTCAGGAGTACTCCTGAGGTACAATCAGGAACAAGAGTGTACACTCTTATGAATAAAAAAAAATTGTACCGCGCGGAACCTATCAGCAAGCTTATGGGACCTTAGAGCCTTTAAACGAAGTTCAATTATCGACTTCGTATCGTACCGTTCCGCTCATGCTAATTAGAAAAGAATCAAGGTCTTCCCACACCATAACAACTCAACAGCCACTCAACTCAAAGTTAAATATGTATTGAGGTTTAAACCTTGTCGTATTTCCTACTAAAATGTATAAAAGGTAGTGTACAGACACCAGCACAAATGATACAACAAATCGTACATAAATATCTAATACCATATTTCTAGGGCGGTAGGACGCGTCAGATATTAATGCAGAAGACAGTATAAGACCTTATGAGTTAAGTGACAGTATAATACGCACTTCAAATTTGGAATTTCAGAGTAGCCCTCCAGTTAATCGCTATTCTATTGTTCGCCGCAATACTGCACTGCACGGTCGCCGCCATTACTATAATACTTTTCACATAGCTTAGGTTCGGTGACACGTGTCATTAAGCAATTAAAGGGTTGTGACAATGTAAATTAGAAACGATTTTTTGCGATTTTCGATTAAATATGCTAAGGATGTGTAATCTATTTTGTTAGAGATAGTTTATATTTATAACTAGTTTTTGCCTGCGGCTTAGCCCGCGTAGCAAGTGTTTTTGCTTGTTTATCGAGATCGAATAAAAAAAAAAAAAAAAACTCACAAACCTTCTTTCCCCTTCAGTCTTTTTGGCATTATATCAAAGCTAATTTAATAACAAAGTAACAGTTAAAAACATCAAACAATACGAAAGTCAAGCTCTATTGTAATCGAGTTCCGTTTTACGCCATAAAAGTTGACGAGATTAAAATTAGTATTATTAGTTTTATAACAAAATAATATATTTTTAAGTGATTTGTGTTTTATTTAATATTTTAAGCTACAGGGAGATATTTTTTTTAGTTCTTTCGAGATTCAAGTATATTTTTTATAAAATATTAGCCTGAAACATTCATGGCGCGGAATATAAAAACAGCAAATGTCACGGTACCCAAGCTATCCGAAAATTATTATATGTCCAGTGCGTGCGCCGCTTACACTTACTTACCGGTGTATGGTTGGTCCTCGTGGAGGCGCGCGGGGCGCGCGCGGGCGGGGGCGGCGGGCGGCGCGCCCCCGACCGCGCCCGCGCATCGCGCCGCGCCCGCGCCCCGCGCCGCCGCGCCCGCGACCCGCGTCCGACTCGCCGCGACCTGCCGACCGACACCGTATTGTCTAACGTTTCTGACACTCGCGAACACAATCAAATGACAGATTTAGTATGCGAAATCTGTCATTTGATTGTGATCGCGAGTGTCAGAAACGTTACGCAATAGACCCTCAGGTTATTTTTGGGTAAATATTCAGCGTATTCGTAGCGTTTTTTTCCTCATGTCCGTTTTGGTAAATATTACAAGAGATGATGGTCAGGATTATATTTTTTGAAAACTAACAATACCGCTGCTTAATCCAGCGTGATCAAAATTCCAATGACTTTTTCTTCCGTTGTGCTAATAAACGTGGGAACTTGGCCGTTTGGATTCAGTCAATAAAGTGGGCCCCACTCAGCATAATGTTACGGCAAGCCGCAGCGCTGTTTTTCAGTGGGACCCATTTTAAAACAAAAACATATAAAAACATACAACACACGGTGACAACACCAACGCCAGCGGTAAAAAGTTCGCAAAGAAACTTTCAATCCAGAAACAGTTAAACCTCAACAAGTCAGGCCAGGGTTTGATTTGGCTATTGTAGACATTGACAATTTCAATAATAAAACGAAATATTGAGCCGCCTGTCAAAGTTAACGGGAATCAAGAAAAACACTTTATATAGTTCAACTGTAGTATAGTAATAGAATAGGCGGTGTACTCACGCGTGCGTGGCGGGCCGGCGCGGTCGCGCGCGTCTCGCTCGCGCGGCGGCTCGGGCTCGCCGTTGCCGGCGGCGGCGGGCGGCTTCTTTTTCTTCTTCTCGCTCGTCTGCCACTCGCTCTGGAGAGTAAGCACAATATCAAGATCTCGTCCAGAACATAGTATCATTCCAATACTCAACCGGTGAGGATAGTGTATTGGTTATTTGTTTCAGGAAATCAGAGGCCTAAAACGTCTAAAACGGTGTGACATGGTGACAAAAAGAGATGGTGAAACCGATGGCAAGAGCCCGCGCGTTAGACAATAAGGCCTCGGATCCATGAACTATTAACAATACAGCTATAACCAAAAAAAAAATTAGGTACATGTAACCACAAACATGTTAAGTCTGCGATGCCTTGCGTCAGACTGAAACCTTTAGACTACTCCTTTAGGACAAAAGGAAAGCCTTTCTTTAGTTCTATGGTCGGCACTCTTACCACAAATGAAGTACACATTACGCCGGGACTTCAACAGTTGGACTCTCAGGGTGTAAGTTACAAAAGTGTCAAAATGTCGTTGGATATTGATTCTGGACTCCAGTAAGTTGTAATGTAATTATGACATCACTGTGTCCTCTCACAAGTTTAGAACCTATTCTCAGGAATTAAGTTCAAGTCTACAGGAAGATGTGGCAGCAAGGGCAGCTACTAGATCCCTTGCTGCTACGCGAAAATGCTCTTAGGAGACCTTTACTAACTTTTTGAGTGATAACAATCGACATTCACAGATTTTTGATAAAATGTACAGTCAGCGAGAAAATCGACAGATTCGACTTTTTTTTTAATGCCAATCGGTCCCATTTCTATCAAGGATTAAAACACTCTTTGAGACCAACTAAGGTTAGAGTACAGAACACCCACAAATCAAAGAAAACTTTTTCCATACAGTTCGTAGAGTACCAATTTGCAAAGTGAAACTTTCGCATGTTGTTTTTTTACGAATATGAATCCTTTATGCTTAGAGAAAATTAAACAGTATGTAGACAACTAAAAACTGAACATTTTAACTAAAGTTAGTGTCTTAACCCAGTATTACTGCCCCATCTCAACTACTACGGCCTCTGATGTTGTCATGATCATGGTGTCACCTGTGTCCGCGGCGTGTCCTCAAAGAGCAGGTTGCAAGCGGCCGCCATATCATTATCCGAGTCGTGCAGCGCCGAGCAAACCTCTTCTTCAGTGCGACACGTCATCTCCATCAACTCTAGCACCTGTTTAGCAAACAGAATACAAATTAGGAGCTGTACAAATTCTTTTCCAAAGCACTTTTATAAAAGATTAAAAAATATTTTATTACGTATATATACCTCGGTTAAGACCAACACACACAGACGTGGGGTGTATTTACATGGAGTTATATGAACGCCATCACACCGACGACGGGCGCGGGTCGGGTGTTCGACCCGCACCCGCCGTAAGTGTGTTGGGCTTTACATTTAAAGGGTAGTTTAAAAATTGTTTTCCGTTCGATAACACGCCTTGACAACTTTTATAAAACAAATAAAATAATAGCCTACAGTATTGCCGAAATTACGTCACGTTTTGACGTACAACTGAAGTCTTGCGGCTGATCACGTCAAAATGTAACGTAATTAGGTACCGCAAATGTGTTACTAATTATTGAAATAATAGGTGCAATTACGCTGAATTTCTGCGCAAAAAAACACATTTACAAGGACGAACAAACTCAAATTGCCCAATAAATCGGAATGTAAAACGAACCGCGTAACACCGGGCGCGTATTTTCAGCATACTTAGCTTAGACACTGACACTAGCGTTTTACAAGTTATTTAACTTGCCGTTTGTTGCTTTTGTTGTTGTTGGATCAAATCTTGTTAGTTTTGACCCACATCCGGTCGTCGGATTGACTTGAAATTTGATAGTCACCAACTAATATCGACACAACAATCCGTGCATAAATATCTGATACGTCTCTATTTCTAGTGCCGGTAGGACGCGTCAGATATTAACTGTAGCTGACTGTACTGTACAGACAACAAAAAGTACAGTCAGCAAAGAAAAATCTTGCTCACAACTACGAGCATTCATTAATTACGAGCGAAATCAAGAGCCAAGGGGCCAGCCATTGTTTCAGAATCCCATAATTACAATAGAACGCCGATAAGGTGATAATACAAGTGAAAACAGTTCTCACCATCCTCCGCACGTCCGACGTGTCATCGTTTTTACGGTCGGCGGTGTGTGTCAGGCGAATGTGGTCTGTGGACGCCTGGAACATACAAGGTGTGTGTTAGAAAGAGAAAGACCTGGGCCCTATTCCACAACACTGACAGGTGTACTACTACTTTCAAGCTAGAAACACACTGACGCCGGAGGCGGAGCGGTCCGGCGCGGCGCGAAGGCGGCGTCGGTTATAATACAATACAATACAATACGATAGCTCTTTATTGCACACCAACACATAGCAAGCAGTACAGAAAAACAGGTATATACACAGACTTTCTGAGGTAAGCAATAGGCGGCCTTATAATATCCATATATATTTATATTTATTTGTAATATTCGAGCTAACGTGAAAGAGGGCACACAGAATACCGCGCCACACACACAGAATAGCTCGAATATTACAACCGACACCGACTCCGCGCCACGCCGCACCGCCCCGCCACCGCTCTGTGTTTCAAGCTTCATAGATAAAGATAAATAGTTCAATGGGTGATGAGTGCAACTGACTTGTTTGACTTTGTCCTTGCCGGGCGGCTTGGAGGCGCCTTTGGCCTTGTCCGGGGCTCTGTCCTTGCCCTTGGCGGCCGCGCCCCCCGCGCCCCCCGCACCACCCTTGGTGGCGCGTGCTCCCAAACTCATCTTTAAGTGCTATATTTATATATACAGCTTTATATACAAGCAGCTGGAACAAAAGATAAACACTGTTATTTCAATGTCCAGCATTGCTTTGACCTAAAATCCCCAACATTCCTAAGGCCACAACAAGACTGAACAAAACGTGCATAAACATCTGATACGACTCTATTTCTAGGGCTGATAGGACGCGTCAGATGTTTTTGTACGCTCCACTGTGGCAGATATTAATGCAGGTGATTGTACGCACTATGCGGCTAAACCGCAGTTTTAGCATGCCGTCCCTCTTCAAAGTATCGCTTGAGAAAGAGATGGCTAGTTAGAACCGCGCAGCTAGCCGCTTAGTGCGTACATAGCCTAAACTTTTGGTCCAGGCTCTATAGCATAAGGGCTCATGCTATAGCTCCATGAGAGCAGACGAACGTCACAAGTAAAGCCCGCAGCACATGTGTAGCGCTGACCGTCAATTTCTGCGCAAGTGATACGCACGCTTGGCCTAGTGGTTTGACCTAGCAGAAAATCGTGATACAAAGCTGGGCTTGTCTGACTCAAAATTTGTTTACAAAATTCTTTATGTGCGACAATTTACTTTTATATTCTACCACGAGCTTAAGAGTAAATAGCAGCCTAATGTATGAAATATACCTAAATTTGGAAGCTGAGGAAACCTACGGAATTCAATAGTGTGTGCAAAGTACCCTACCGCACTGGGCCCGCGTGGGAACAGTACAAGCCCTCTCATTCAGAGATGTATGTGCCCAACAGTGGGACATATATAGGCCGGTATGAATTACATAGACATAAAAGTTTTAAGTAGCCAGTTATAGTAATTCCAGCTCAACCAATTAAAAGCCTCGAGTTCACGTGGTACAGACTACATAGTTCATTGACCGTGAAATCTTTAAACGCGTTTTCTTCAAGACAGGATTATTGACGCGTTGGCTCCACAGACGGGCGGGAGACAAAGTTAAAGGAGTTTGGGCCATGCATAAATTACGTCACAATTTCGATCATTCGTGCACCCAATATACGCACACAGACATTCGACTAGAAGTCGTCAAATTACAAACAAGTATCTTTGTATGCGTGACGCCAATACTTTTAAGTCGACGGAGTTTCTGGTTTCTAGGGGAACCAGTAATACCGTCTTTTCCAAAAGGGTCCCAAGTTATTGTGAGGCCAGCCAGGGCCCCAGCATGGCCTAAGGCGGCCCGTAGGAGGAGGGGGGAGATACGTAGAACGAGGGTCACCGATGTAGCCAAGCGAAGTACTCGTAGCCCGTTGAAGTGGCAATGGGCTAGCCATAGAGCACAGAGGACAGGCCGTTGCGGCAAGCTCTCGAATGGAGACCGCGGTTCGCGGGCACTGTAGGACGTCCACCAACGTGATGGACGGACCAAGAACATTATAACCGCGGGTTCACGATGGATGCAGTGCACTTCCAACCTAAGCAAATGGAGGTCTATGGGGGAGGCCTATGTCCAACAGTGGATGTCCTACGGCTGGTATGATGATGGGTTCTCTATCGTTTGCCCGAATGTATCTAGAATTTTCATTTGCCATAAAGTAACTTATTTCTGAAATAGTAATTTCTTCAGAGTTGATATTAAACTAACCTAATCTACTGCATCCTATATGATGACATTTAAAAAAGTCCTGAAAACAGCACGGTTCTTATATAGAAATTTATGGCAAACGTTGGTATGGCAAGTGAAATTCGGGCAAGTAAAGGTAAACGATGATGATGGCGTGCATTGAGCAGGCTGTTTCACCACCCATTGATTCATTTTATTTGACGGATAAATTTAATTAATCAATGGATGGTGAAACAGGGGGCAGGAATATATAATAGTATGTCAGTACTATTATATATTCTGTGCAGGGGGTTAAACTACCTGCCTACTCTAGAATTGGCCCAATGCACGTCAATCATCATCATCATCATCATCATCAATGGATGATGATTGTGATGATAAGGGGAACCAAGCTTTATATGATACATCTGTTGATAAAGGCTAATGGCAGTACTAGACAAATACCCACGATTCAAACAAATATGAAATTAAAGCGCGTATTACCTACTTTTACATCGCGTAAACACGAGTCATAAAGTTTTTAACGCCACTGAAACTGCCGTAAACTTGACCGCCATTAAATAGTACACATTTAGTTAAACAAATAACGCCTGTCAAATGGTACATTGACATTATGTTCCAATGTTTGTATACATTGGGTACAGTCAGCGCCACTTCTGGTGAGGGGGACTTATATAGGGCCACGCACTTGAAGAGTTGGAAACGTCGGAGCATAAGAGTGCGTTTCCACCAGAAATGGAGAGGATGTGTTACGAAGAAAGTGTTTTTCATTAATCAATAGAAATGCTTTATTAACATTTCATTTGCACTTTAGCTTTAGGGGAAACCACTGAGTGGAACGACATATTTATGCATGCTTGGTTGTTTTCTTAGCAAATTAATAAATAAATATTGATGCTGGTGACTGTACAAATTCAATAACAAGACAAGACTCAAGAAAATATTTTTTTACATTTAGACTATACTTGGTTTGGATAGGTATTTAACTAAATGTAAACAAAACAACCTCAAATTGGTTGAAATCCCCCCATTAAATTGGCCGTTTTAGGATTATTATGTCAAAGTCAATATAAAACAGTATATTTGACTTTGGCACAATAATTGGGATGCACCAAAAAAAATAACCTATAGTTTTTATTTTATTTTTGGAAAGAATAGGATATTTTAAGATACCATTTTCATTGATTTTGAATTTGGATGAGTATTTAATTTTTTATATTTTTTTACGAAATACGCTGGATGACGTCACAGTGAGACAGCCACATTCCATTGCCTGGAGAAATTCAGGTTGTACATAACATAATCTGTGGCATTACAATTTGACAATAATTCAAGCACGGTTTAGGGTCCTAAATGAACCATGACAAATAGTTTTATTTATTTCTCTTCTTTTAGCTTCGATTATTCATATGTTTGTTTAATGGTGTGATAGTAAATAGACAGATTTTATTAAAATCTGATATTTAAATTCTTTTGTATTTACTTGTAACATAGTAATTTAATAATTTAATTTGCAAAAATACATTGGAAATACTCGTATACATTTCGAACTTTACGATAAATGACAACTGTTTAAAGCCGGGTGCGCATTGATTAAAGTTCTATCTTTGTCACTCTTTGCTATTATAAGCAGGACAGGAACATTTCAAACTGTCAATTTGCTTAAGAGTGTAGACCTGCTTTATAACTGCCTTTGTGACGGGACACTGCAGGGGTCGAATGAGGGTCATTATTTAAATTCTGTTTATTTAATTCAGTTTATCACATTTTTAAAATCTGATTTCTGAAAACGCTTCACAAAGCCTAAATGGTTTTCGATTTACTATATGTTGTCAAAAATTGGGACATCCCAATTGCAGATCTGACTCTGTTAATTGTCACAGTCGAATTATCTAAACATTTACATTTCTGTATTGAAATACACTATTCTAGTTTGCATTACTATGATAGATAAGTAAAATGTATAAAAACCTTGAATGTACCAAATCTGGCAGCGGAAGTTTGTTTACAAACATTTAGTTAAATACTTATCCAAACCAACTATAAAATATCATTGAAATAATTATGACAGCAAAACACTTAACACTGTCTGTTGACACCTCAACATGACATTAACTGTGTATTGTGGAACAGTCATCTAAGCAAAGGCAGATTGAATACTTTTTTTTTTAATTTTTGTTGATTCTTTGAACACTACAGGTGATCATGTCAACCTCATGGGTGCTCGCTCAGTTTCCTACACAAGGGAGAGATCACAGAAGTGGTATATTTATATAAGTAAATGGCTTTGTCAGATGTTGCCTCTCTAGAGCCGACAATTGACCTGGCCATTGTGCATGGACCCCAAACCCCCAAAACCTCTTCTTCTCAAGTCTGAGTTCCGAACACATACCAACAACAAATGGGACAAGTTTTCTACCCTCTGGCCAGTGGCGTAGCATAGTGGGGGCGGAGGCGGCGGTCCGCCCCGGGCAGCAATTTTGAGAGGGTGGCCAAATTCCATAGTAAATAATACTGAAAAATCTAGATAATAAATAATATATTTTTTCTCCCCTGGGCAGCTGATGCCTATGCTGACGCCACTGCTTCTGGTAAATTTCACACAGTAATGATGAATGGTTTAGCAGGTACTAACAGTTTCCTTGTAAGGTGGGCAGAGTCAAACCAAGGGACTACCTTGGATGCTTCTGTACCACGTCCCTACACCCCTGGACACTGCTCACCAAAATGATTGTGTGCACAGAGACTTGCATATTTAATTAAGAGTTACAGGTTGCTCTTTACAAAGTTGAGTGGCAGAAACAAAGGCCTATGACTGGCAGTGAAACAATTCAATAGGCTAATAAAAAAAACATGGAATTCACAGGACAAGAATTAAGGTGAAAAGATCTGTAAATCAAAGAACCAGATCACTCCAAAGTCTAAGTTCCTGTTCATGTGGGCATAAGAGGAAGATCAAGAATATAATATTTAAAAATATGTGAATACAAAAAAAAAGTGTTCTTTTTCCCGCAGCTTCGCCTGAATGGAATCCGGTTATCGCGCGTTATTCCCTCGGGAACTGTGCACTTTTTCTGGGATAAAAGTAACCATGTCACACTCTCGCCCATAAACTATGCCAAAAATCACTTCAATTGGCCGCTCCGTTTCAACGTGAAAGACGGACAAACACTCGCATTTATAATATTAGTATGAATGTTTGGTTTAATGTTTGTTCAGAAAATAGACTTCACTTTGTATTAAACTTCTTGCAGATCAATTATGCCCAATTGTTACATAAAAGTGCAGAAATCAGTTCTAATTGAATTATTTAGTTAGAGAATATTAGGATGTCAGAATATTACAAAATCTACAACTTTGTAACTTTTTTAAAGAATCAATTCAAATGTCCAGCTGATAGTGAACACTAGTTAAATGGCAATGACAGCACCTTTGTTAAAAAAATAAAGTTAATTTCTTCAATTTCCTATCATATTTAAGTAATGAGTTATGAGCTAATGTTTTTAATTACAAATTACAACTCATTAATCAATAGCAAAGGATTTCCCAAGTTAATTGGTAGAAAATATAATTACAAAATTGTAAGGTAGAATTAGACTTGCCAGTTTTTTAACCAGTTCACTGATCTATCATCACTAATAATATATCACATTTGGAAAACCAATTCATTTCTTTTAATCCACTATAGCATTAATACCTTAACATTATCAGCCATAGTAAGGTTAATGATATCAATATACAGCTGGTTTCATCAACAAATAAACAAAATGCCAGTTTCTAAGCCATTAGTACTGATTTACTGAGTCTTTTATCTGAAGATTCAAATTTTTCTCAAGGACACACAATTATCTTGAAAAGTGAATGCACTCTAAGTACCACCCACATAACCTTAACTAATAACCATTGTTACCAAGTTAAAACTGCACAGAAGTGCAAAAAACACATATCCGCAACCAATCTCACGAGATTATCTGAACCACAACAAAATACGTAGGCACTGTATCAGCACAAAGACAGCTACCCGCTCGAGGCGTTGTATGAGCGGCAAATTGATAAACAAAACACTTGTGCAAATTAACCACAAACTATAACTTTTACCCGACAAAATACTGCAATACTCTTTGAAACAATAACAACTACTTCCGCGGCGCCGGGATCGCCGGAATACAGGAAAAATTTTGCTCTTTTAGGCAGAAATCGGAACAATGATTCATTGCAAGTAGAGCGCAAGGGCGATGCTCGAAAAACGAGGATGCGCGTCGGCTTCCTACGGAAACCAAGCACAATTGCGAAAGCAGCACATTTCCACAGTCCAAGGAGCCCACATCATAGGATCCTGTACCGTTCACCGCGAAACGGAACACCAGCGGCACATGTGGGGGACGCCATTCTTGAAGCAGCTTTCTTGGTATCAAAATGACAGCCCGTCTTTCTTTTATGATGAAATATCGTACACAACACCATTTTTACACACTGTTTGTACGCACGTCAACACACAATTAAATCTCGACTTCAATCTTTACCTTATTTCTAAAGCAATCTCCGATAAACGACTTGATTTTTATTAAAATTTACTAATTTCCATACCTGTGATGCGCTCTCAAACGCAAGCTGGTCACGTGACTTACTAGTGGTGTGCCATATTCAACGTAACGGTTTGAAGAATGGCCAGTTTTTATTGCCAAAAATTTATTTGTTGCGTAATAAAAGATGCTTATCAATTTTTCAGTTCACAATTAGCATAACAGTGTTATAGACCGTATTGTTCAAATGAAATTAATGCAAATAAAATGATACTGAACAAAAAAATGCAAAATAAAAAAAATACTTAATTGGAAATATTTTTATTAGAAACATGGCCAACTAAAATATTAACTTTCTTTCTAATAATTTTCTTAATTATATAACTTGTAATAACATATAATAAGTTACTTATTCAGTAAAAAACTAAAATTTCTAATACAGATACCAAATAAGATACCGTAAAGCGGAAGCTTAGCATGCCTAATTTCCTTTACGAAGAAAAAACGTTTCTTTTCAGATATTACGATTTCTTTTTTAAATTATTTGGTATGATTTATAATTGAGCTGTATTATTTCAGACTGAAATAGATATGAAATAACTTAGGAAATTCTGAATTTTCTAACTATAGAGTAGAGACTACAAAGTAAGACGATCACATATTAAATTTACATTTTAAATAACAAACGTGTGAAGTATTTTTATTTACGTAGAAATAAACACTTTTAAAACTGTTTCACAACGAAATTTCCCGCTATTATTACTGTCACCTTAACCTTGGTTTTGGTTATCTTTATCTACATATTATAGGAAAAATATTGAGTTTCGTGTAGTGTAGATAAATTCGCTTTAGTTTTCTATTCTTGTATTGTAATTAAAATAACTGGAAGAGTGTAACAAAAGGCTTCGCTTCGATATCATTCTTGATTTCATTATTTTGGGCTCTAATTATAAGGTTATGCTTTGGAAATCAAATAGTAGGTAAATAATGTCTCTTCTTGAAGACGTGTTTTTGGAAGATGAAGCAGGCGAGGCCCAAGAGTTAGAACGTGTGATTGAAGGTGATGAATTTGACGATAGACCGCGGACTCCGGACAGCAACAGTGACAGCGAGAAAGAAGATGAGGCCGGTAAGAAACAAAACCTGGGTTGAACTGAATCTTTTGATGCTTGCTGCGATTTTGAAATATTGTATGAAAGATGAGCAGCTGTTTTTAAACAATCCATTTTTTCTTCTTTCTTTTAATTATTGTTTGTTGTAATTTATTTATTTCTTGGTTTGTTATAGTTATTTTTTTTCTCTTATGTTTATTTGTGTATGTATAGATAAGTGGTTTATTTATTATATTTGTGTATCGTTCCGTGAGTCACAGACGGTTCTGGCAGAAAATCAGCGCTGCAGGCGTTTAACGCTTCAGCATAATGCTGAGTCAGCAACCGTTACTTTCGTGGGGACACACAACATTGTGTATATTGTATTTACTATTTTCATGTGTTTTTCTGTAATTTTTTAATTTTTTATATTATTTGTATTAATTTTGCTGTATATGTGTGTCTTCTGTATTAGTGAATAAATGTCTTCTTTCTTTCTTTCTTTCTTTCTGCGGTTATGCTGTGGTCAATGTGTGATAATTAGTGTAGGTAATTTTTATATAAAACTTAATCCTGTTATTAAATATAACTTTATTTTCCACTGAGGACTGGTGTTGCGTCTCACGTCTGACAACCACTTGATACAGATTGTGTAATATCATAGGATATAAACTTATATCAAACAGTCAAAATGCAGTCTGTCTATAACTGACTGAGCGAGCACCAGAACTATGTAATGCCATACCTATGAGGCCACTTTTTGCTTTAATCTGACATAGACCATAAAGGTTACATATAGTTATTATGTGAAAATTACTGCTAGTGTATGTAACATTTGTGAGGGAGGAGGTCACAGGCACACGAGACCTTATTCTCAAATCATATAAAGTCAAACTATCATCAAACTGAATTTTGAAATTCTTTGACCCCTCTAAAAGTTAAAACCATAGGCTGCAACTGCGCCTAGAATTCACTGGCAATGCTTTTGTTTACACATGAATGGCCTAATTTGTTTTTTTGATAAAGTTTTGGCATCAAATGAAGGTGGTGCATTAAAAACTTTAACAAACAGAATCATAATGTTTCAGAGGAAGATAAAAGACGTGTGGACCATACAGAAAAGGCAAAGCGTGTTGTGAAGAACCCTCGGTTTGTTCTAAACCCTGCTCGGCTCACTGGACCTCGAGGGATTCAAATCCTTCCTGATCACTTCAAGGATTTTAAGTTTAAGGGTAAATTACTATTATTGAATTTCCTTCCTTTATTAAAGACCATGTATAAGATTCTGATTTCACCTTAATCTTTTGATTCTCTAACACATTATAACTGTATACCATGACACCTTTTTTAAGGTAAGGAACAGAGGCCATATTGCCTACCGTTTCTGACACTCATGGACACAATCAAATGACAGATTTCACATAGAAAAACTGTCATTTGATTGTGATTGTGAGTGTCAGAAACATTATTTAGGCAATACAACCTCAGGTCAAACAGGCTTGATCAGGATACGCTAGAAAGGTTAACTCTTTTCAAACCACACAAAAATAAACAAAACTCGGACTATCTGATAATGACTGGGGTGGTTGAAACCAGATAATAACAAAAAAAAGTATGTTTGGTGATTAGTGATGTGCCCAGATTAATAACAGGCGTGCCTTTTGTTTGCCATCCCTGCTCTAATGGCTATACCAATACAGATGTGTGGAATATCTGCAAATTCTTTATCCTAACAATAATAATAAATCATTTATACCTTAAAAACTACCATATGTATTTTATAGAAAACAGTTCATATTTGAAACTAGTTAGGTAACAAAACGGCGTGACCCCCTTGAGTCACCATCCTTGACGTTATTATTATTACTGGTTTAGTTAATATTTTAAATTATATTTTCCAGGTAAAGGGCATGAGCGAGATGATTTGGATGTCATATTGAAAAAGCTGGAACATTGGGCGTATAGACTATACCCGAAATTTAAATTTGACGACTGTCTTAAAAAGATTGAAGCTCTTGGAAAAAAGAGACCTGTTATGGTATGATTTTTTTTTTAATGGAAATCTGTCTACAATGTTTAAACATAAAACAATATTTTAAAATTGAGGCTTGTACAGTTAAGAAAACTGAATTATGTGGTGGAACCTTTTCATAGTCAATTTTGGTATGATTTCTTTGGCAAATGTATTGAAGGTCACCATGACAGTAGTAGCACAAAGATTCCACCTAGTATGTGATTCAGTTTCCTTGACTGTACTCAACATGTTCTTTTTATTTTCAAAATTTTCAGGTACATCTCCACAAAATCCGTTCAGACCAGCTCATTTCGGAAGAGACGGTGGTGCAGCAAGACTCTAGTGGAGATGAAGCAGCCCCGGAGCCCCCAGAGGAGGACGAGTTTGACCGACTGCTGCAACAGCAGATAGATTTAGCACGGGCCACTCCAACACCAGGCTCTGTGAGGAAAGAATTGCATACACCAATTCAGCCCATCATTAACAGGTGAAGTAATAACATACATTATTATGCGTGCATTGAGTAGGCAGTAGGGTAGACAGTGCCAACCTGGTGTGGCGGTGGTGCGGTGTAAACTAGCGCCGCCTACCCTGGAACCACCAATCACTTGACAAATTTTTTGAGCTGTCAAAACATGATTCTCGTAAAGATTTTGTTGTATGGCAACACAGGTCTCTGGGTTTTGGGACTAAAATAGGTTTTTTTTTTGTTACTAAAACCACGTCTTAGAATTTGGAATTATTGTTTGTGTTTAGCAATACTGGATCAAATGTAATGTTGTTGATGTTGTTGATAGAGATAGAGCAGTTGCCGTTTTGAAATTTACTGAACTGAACACCACATTGTTCAATGCTGTACTAAATGCTCTGGAAATGCTTGTAAAACCTGTAGGAAGGCGAGTGCAAGGTGTGGGCGTGGAAGGCGGAACGATCATGATTACTTTACTCATGTTACATATACGCTAAGTGCTTGAACGATATAAAAATATGCTTATGTAGCGCGTCGACGAACGTTAATATTACGCTTGTAGGATTCTTGCTTGTCTATTAGCTCTATAGTCTTCCCCAATTTACTGATACTTTGTAGCTCTTGTATTGCTAGTTTGCTAGTGTATCTTGTCACGAGACTAAAAGTAAAAATTGGTTGAATTAATCTGTTCAAATTAGCTTAACTATCAAACAATTTGCATATTTTGATATAAACAAATTAATTGTTAAACTATTTCAGATCACCTCTAATGGCGCCCAAAGTGTCATCATCACCGTCGATCAGTGACGACCAGAAAGAGAGGATGATCAGAAACCGGAAACTAGCCGAAGAAAGACGTCTCGCCAGATTGAATCAAGTAAAAAATAATGTTGATGGTAACACTAATATTGAGAATGAAAAAGATAAGCCAATGGAAAAAATTGAAATAAATGATGAAAAAACTAATGAAGATAATAATGTAGCTGTAGTAAGAAAACACAAAAGGTCTAATGTTATTGACAGTTCTGATGATGAAACTAATATTGTGACAGTTAATGAGTCAATTCAAGTTGATGTACATAATCATGCTGAAAATAGAAAATCTGATTTTGATGAAGAGAATACAGATGGGATCACAGTAAATCCTGAGATTCTTAGGAAGGAAGGGACCACAATTGAAAAGCACATAGAGATTGACTCTACAAAAGATGCAGAGACAATAATTGATTCACATGAACCAGAAATAATAAGTGAGAATTTAGCAAACAATCAAGCAGTACTTGAAAATTATATCAATTTTGATAAAATAGAAGTGGCAAATGATAACAATGAAAATAATGCTCATGATACGCAAGAATCAAGAAAGAATAATTCCCAAAGTAAAGAAACAATTGATAAATCATCTGTTACAGAAGATCTAATGGATGTAGAATTTTCAGAGGACTTTTAAATCGAATGAAAACCAAGGTTTATTTTCAAAATTTATTGTTAGCTCGAAATTAAACAAACCTTACATTATCACAGTACAAACGATCCGCGATTCTGTAATATCATTTCAATATCCATACCTTAATCTTTACAAAATGCACATCTTTGTAATAATTATTTCTAATATAAACAAGAATAACTTTATATAATTTAACATTCGCGAGGGTTCATTTTATGCACTGGAATTAGAAACATGGGTCATCAAAATATTTCTACCCTGATTAATGCTCGCAAAAGTGCAAAATTTTACTACTTTACTTACAATTTCATAACTAATGACAAAACGACTCGAATATGATTCGTTAAAAATAAGGGCATTTTCACCACTCGATGATAATTCATGTATTTTTTATAAGCTTTTAGATAACGCAACGTTTGTATGTAAGTTTTTAGGTTGTGGTTTTAAAATCTGCAAACTATTTTTCGATTTTTTTTTGCGCTGAAATATTTATGTACAGTCGATATTTCATATTTCATCAGATATTTCGGAGTGGCCGAGGTGGTCAAAAATATCGGAACATGCACTATATCCTTAATGTAGGAGCTCATTTTTAGATATTTTTGATCACCTTGGTTGCGTTGTGACGAAACATCTGATGGCGACTTTAAGTTCGGTAACAGTACAATAATCTAGTAGTAAAATCTGGTGTTCCAGCCAGGATTTTCTCTCCCTCACATCAGGGACTAAATGGTGAACCCGGTCCTAACACACAAATAAAAAAAAGGATACAATAATGCAAGCAAAAACGATTTTTTTTTATCTTCAGAGAAGTATTGAAAATATAAGAATTTTATATTTTGACAAAACCTTTTTTCACACCAATTAAGCATCGAGGTCTAGTATAAAAATTGTTAGGTTAATGGTGTGTAATGAATGATTTCATGATTTTTCAATTCACACGATAACGATGAAAACACACAGCTATAAAAAAACTACGTGCGTTATACATAAATTTAATTTTCCAGGCTAATTTCATTTTTGATTATTTAATAAAAAAAACCTACTCTAGTATTTTTAAAACAAAAACATAATTCTAAATCATGATAATCACAGTTTCAACAAACCCAAGTTAGAGATTTTGTAATGTCACTACTATTTTTTTTTATCTATTTTTTAAATATTTTTTATTTTATTACTCAGCTTGCATAATACAGTTTTTATACTACTTCGAACTGCTTATAAAGCTACTCCTGATTTTAATTGTACTGGGGTCTTCTATCACATAAGCCTTCCACCATGTCTATTAATAAATATCTCACAGTTATTAACAGTCCATTTTGCTTTAGTTTTTCTGGTCTATATTGGAATCCATACATATTAAAATCCGTAATGTAATGTTTGCTATAACTCTTTTTTTCTTGAAAACTATAAATAATTCCTGGTTGTTATAAAATAAACCTAACCTAACCTTAAAGTTCTACGAGATGGCCATTTAAATTTTTCACTTATTTTTTTAAGAATTTACACTGGATCCCAGTTTAAAATCAGAAGTAGCATCACTACAATTCCATTTACACTAAAAAAAGATAAATTACTTATATACATTTAGTATTTGGTTTGTATCAGTACGAGTGATTTGAACAACCGAAACTTCATACCCTAAATTTAACTTTAACCAGGGCCCGTATCACAAAAAACGCTAAGCGTGGTTTAGTTAGATTCATGCAACATGCCCAAAAATATGAGAATTATGGTCGAACTGTATAGTTATAATAGCTTCTGACGTTTCTACTCCAAATACTCCAATCCAATGAAAAGACATGTATAGTTCCTTTGTTTCGTTTCTAAAATATGACTGAAATTTTCATGGCCAAAAAATTTATGTCAGGAAACATAACGTACAGTCACCATTAGATATTTTGGAGCGGCCAAGGTGATGAAAAATATCGAAACATGAACTCTAATCCCTTAATAATAGTGTATGTTCCGATATTTTTGACCACCTTGTACATTGACGCACTATACAAACAGTGTGGCATGTTCCATTGGTTACAACTGGGTTTTTACTTAGAATTTAGTCTTACGTTGAGTGCATTAGTTTCGATGACACCAAAAATCGACTTTCTATAAGAGACGAAACCATGCCGACTAAAATCAAATAAGTAACGCAATGGACGTCACTGCGTAAGACTTTATTGAAATGATGCGAGAAATACCGTTTATGTTGCTGTTTGCGGTACATTGCCGTCGATAACCGATCACTTATTAATAAATAGCCGTATGACCCCGCAATCTAACCAATGAAACCAGCACGAAGTGTGTTGTATGTCGTATTCGAAGCTCAAATTTGGATGGTACGCTTTTAAATCAAAAACGACGCAATATGTGGTCCAAATTAACCACTCAAAGGCGACATGGCATACAAAATAATACGATTTAATCGCTTTTCCATCTGCATCAATAAACTATCTTCTTAAAATACCAATCAACGACATAATGATTTAGAACTAAATATTAACTACTAATGTAAAGGATAAATAAATCATGATCTACATATTTACAAGCTACCAGCCCACTTTATTAAGAGGATGTCAGGTTTGGAATTTATCAAGATAATTATGTTTACTGATAATTATCCGGTTATTATTAATATTATCCAAAAATGTATTCTTAGCTGTTAAATTACTCGTGTTCGAATCCACACAATCGACGCAACGGCAAAAAAATGAATGAATTGCAAAATACCCTTGAAAAATTCCTCTCCATGCGGAAGGTTTTAGGAATCTTATTTGTTTTGAAACGGTAATGTCGCTGTCATTTTATATCTTCAATGGGCAATAATTTACATTAGGATCTGTAAAGTAATTTAGTATACCAATAACGGTCAAAATATTTGCTACACATTACTTTTGTCAGAAGAATCAATTAATATTTTATTCCTATGGAAAAATATCATCTTCGCAATACCTCGGCAACGGTCGTATTCCAATCCAACTAATTCTGAGCTGTCGAAAGATGCCACAGACTGGTCTATTCTAATATAAGCCCAATGTTAAACTCGTATTTCTAAACGAGATTGATTATTTAAATTCAATAACGTTAAAGTTACGTTACGTCGGAACACGGATAAGACGAAGTATGGCAAAGATAATGCGCAAACTCTTTAGCCCTACTCTCACACCACTTGTCACTAGTGACATCTAGCGGCCACAAATTGAACTCTAATCAGTTGCACACATTATTTTCAACGCCATCTATTGCAAAACTCGCGCGTTAACACGTCACAATTTGGATTACCCACAAACTGGATCGGACTGGAGATTTAGTTTGTATCAGGTATCAATGAAGCGAAGAATGTTGTGAATATCATCCAAGTGACAGCCAGTAAGGACTCTTGGTTGTTGGTATCTTGCGGGGTGGGTTCGGTTTCTGGTCGTTGGTTCACTGGTTCTGGGTCGACGCGAGCTTGGTTGCCGTTGGCTTGGTTGACGTCGGGTTCGGCGGGGGCTGGAGCAGGTTCTGGATTGACCGGCGGGTTGACAGGCGGGTTGATTGGCGCTTGACGGTTGGCTTGGTTCACTTGGAGGTCGCGGAAGAAGCCGATCTGGTGCCTGGAAGGAAACGGTTTTCGTTATAAATAAATAAATATGTATTACAAGACTAATTGTAGGTCTAAAATTGTTACAAGACGATGTCGGGTACAAGCAATGTTATACTGCCCTATAACCTAGAGTCTAGTCCAGACTAGACCGTATAATCTTGCTAAACTTGCTTAACATTAAAAAAAAGGTTCTCTATCATTTGCCCGAATTTCATATGCCATAATGTATCGTTTTTGTTTTTCATAATTTTCATTTGCCATACACTAATTTATTTCTGAAATAGTAATTTCTTCAGAGTTGATATTAAGCTAACCTAACCTACTGCATTCTAGAAGATGACATTTTAAAAAATCCTGAACAACACGGTTCTATATATTTTATGGCAAATGTTGGTATGGGAACTGCAACATAACCGCAACTGCCGACTGCTCATAATTTTTTATCGCAGTCAGCGTGCAGTTGTGCCGACTGCAATGGAACTGCAATGAAAAATGTATGGGCAGTTGGCAGTTACGTTGCAGTTGGAATGCAGTACGTCTGTACTAGCCCTTAGTCACTCCCGATCATCATCATCATCATCCCAGCCTATATACGTCCCACTGCTGGGCACAGGCCTCCTCTCAGAACAAGAGGGCTTGGGCCATAGTTCCCACGCGGGCCCAGTGCGGATTGGGAACTTCACACCCACCATTGAATTGCTTCGCAGGTTTGTGCAGGTTTCCTCACGATGTTTTCCTTCACCGCAAAGCTCGTGGTAAATTTCAAATGTAATTCCGCACATGAATTTCGAAAAACTCAGAGGTGCGAGCGGGGGTTTGAACCCACGACCCTCTGTCACTCCCGATAGTTTTGACAAATCTAATTGATACCTCATATTATGTTGAAAACCGTTCAGCCGTTTAGATCACTAAAGAAATAGAAATAGACAATAAACACGTACACATCAAAACTCGAAAAACTGCCCTTCCTCCGGCCAGTCGGATAGAACTACTTAGTGGTTTCCAGTAAGAACAAAGGGCAACAGATAACTTACAGTAGCCCATTATGAGGTCCATAACTACTAATCTACTTGTACTACTGACTATCTGTAGCTGTAGAGTAGCTGACAGTCAAGTACTCACAGATAACCGGCAGCAGCTAGCAGCAGCACAAGCAGCAACCTCGCCGGACTGCCGTACAGATACACCAGTGAAAACAGTATGGCTAGTCGCGAAGCAGCATACAAGTGGTCGAGCCAGTCCCTGGGGGCTTCTTCTTCTTCGGGGGGCGCCGGGACCTGGGGCGCCGCGGGCGGCACTTCAGGCGTCGGCGGGGCGCCAGGAGCGGCGTTCTGGGTCGCTTGCCACCTGGGCAGGGACAATTGATTTAAAATTAAAAAAAACGGCCAAAAGCGTGTCGGAAACGCCCAAGATAGGGCCATTACGAAAAAATCAAGTAATATTTTTCTAAGGATTTCGTATTGTACGGAATCTTCCAAGTTTAAGTATATTAATACCTTAGGCTACTACCTATTTACTATTAAACTACTAATGATTCTCAAGCAATCTTAGCGTTAAAATTGCCAAATGACAGCTTTACTAACGGTCTCTCGAGCTTAGCCGCGGACGGACAGACATGGCGAAACTATAAGGGTGCCTAGTTGACTACGGAACAGCTAAATTCTAATGTGGGTGAAGAAAAAATAAAAACACCGGCAAATTCGCCACTAGAGGCGCTAGTGTAGCGTGAGGTCTCCGAAATGTCAAATCTCATAGTTTTTGGGTGAGCTACGCGGGTTATTTATAATCAGAATAATTTTGTGAATATTTTGCAATATCTGAAATTAATTATGGCAAATATGCGTTCCGGGGCAGTGAATGTCTGTGTTTTGAGACAGTTTTGTCTTTCGGAAACCTTTGTCTTCCCTTTTTCCGAACAAAACGGGGACTATGCATCACTGTGGCATTCTCGATATTTTTATGGTACGGTTTTAAGGTGTATTAAATATGATTTTAATCTAAACTTTGTTTTCGCGCCCGTAATAACAGATTTTGAAAGCCATACTTAAAAACCTCACGCAACAGTGCGCCATCTAGTGAGACAAAAAACGATAGCCCTCATTGGTGTGAATTATCCCATGATAAAAAAAAGTACTGATGGGTGGGGGGTGAAGCTAACGGGTGGAGGGGGGGTGTAAAGGTCCCTTTTTTTAGTTTTTCGTAAATAACTCGTAAATGCTGGCCCACAGCAAAAATGGACCACTCCATAGCAAAAAATGTTCTAAGACATAAGTACTTAATCTACAAAAAATTCTCTACCAAAAAGATTCTATACATTTTTTCTCTGAGAACAATAGAGGGAAGATGGACAATAAAAAAATAATAAATTTTTTTGCTGTGGGCCAGCGTTTAAGAGTTATTTACGAAAAACTAAAAAAAGGGACCTTTACTCCCCCCTCCACCCGTTAGCTTCACCCCCACCCATCAGTACTTTTACTATATGGTTTAAAACACCATTCCCTACAACAACTATGCCAAAATTCGCTTATACACGAGTTTTTTTTCCCGAGAGGCAATTTTTGGTTTTCGTTGGGTAGGCTAATTGTTGGGTTATTTATTTGGCAATTTTTTTTGTACCGTTTCTTATTTACGCTCATGAATATTTACGCAAAAAATAATCCGTCATTAAACACTACAGATAAACGCAATCTGCAATGCCAAGTAATAACCGAAATTACAAATGGATTTTGCTAGAGTGAAGTATCGAGCGTACGGTATGAAGAGTCAACCATGTTCCAAGAGAAATAAGATTCAAATATATTCGATAATCGCTGAAATTATTTAAGCTGGTTTCGCCAAAGATAACACAAAAACAAATCTGTGTTGAAATAATTAATCAGTTAGAACAACAAAAAACTAGAGTATCTATTGCGTGTCTCAATCACATCAATACTCACATGTTTGCATACTGCTGCATATACTGCAAATACGCCTGTTGCATCATCATCATATGATTAGCATAAGATGCAGGATCATTATTCACTGGCAAAAACCTCCCACCAAAGTTATTATAAGTATTAGGATATGGAGGCACTCTCCCATAGTTATTTACAAAAGAGCTCAAGTAGTTCTGCATCTCCACAGTGTGATTTTGATCATTCTGTCTCATTTCTGGTCTGGAGACCGTCTCGGGTGGTCGATCAGTGGAAGTAGTGACATTCCTTTGTCGAAGACCGTCTGGTATTGGCTCTGGTTGCGTTTCTGGCATTTTCCTCTTCGGTGTGCAGACTAGATGCATGGTGTGGGCTATTTGGCTCTCGTATGTGCGCAACACATCTTTGAGGACTATGTTGTCATCCAGCAACTGGCCAGAGTATATTATTTTTTGTTCATCTGTACTCTGAAAAGATAGCATTGGGGAATAGAATTTGTTTGCAAGTGAAATGTGTGGTAAATGAGTGTCGTCCTTTCATGATTAACATTTTCCATGTTTCTAAGGTAGTGATTCACATGATTTGCCTATATGTCTATATCAAAATATCATAACAAAGTATAGTTTTACATAATAAAATTATGGGCTGCTTATAATGACATGCTTCTTTTACATACATTATTTAAGTAATGAATAATAATAATAAGTAAGTGATAATGAGTGTTTTATTGATTTTAACACCGTTTTGCTGAAGATTTATTACACTAGGTAAACATGTGCATAACAAATGCATTTTGATTGATTGTTAAAGCAATGAAATTTTTATCAGCAGCCATAACTACTGCATAACTACTAATTGTTTCCGATAAGGGTGTAAGATAAAAAAGTAGGTAACTGAAAGCTGTAAAATTATGTTTGTAGAAGTGTTGAATGAAATCATAAATTTCTGTTTTGCTATGATTCTGCATGTTTTGTTTGAATGAGATAACATGCAATGTTATTGTTGAACATAATCTCACATGATAACTTGTAACATTGGCTCAAGAACAAACTGACTTTTTCTCACTCATTTTTCTTTTTCACCTTTTTGAAACTTATTTGTGCTTCAAAGAAATGACCTGTGAAACTAAAACTAAGATTTAATGTGGTTTTCTATGACTTCCCATGACGCTGTATAGCATACATTCGGTGTAATCCTCGTTAAAATATAAGACAAAAAAAAACATATTTTTTTAATACATTAAGGTTACTATGATAATACTGTTTAACTGATGCCGTTTCTGTCTATTCAAACAAAACAAACAGAGACTGCAACATGTTTATCCCTCAAATAAATTTAATCAATGGATGGTGAAACCGGGGTAAATATTATGCCAAGTTTAAATCATAGCTCAGAATCATTAAACACCCACATGGCAGTATATTTAGATTTAAGTGACATCAGAAATGATTCTGACATCACAATACAAGTTTTAGTGCAGTTATCATTCCAAGGTCACATTGTTGAGATTACAAACAGCGCACATTAGTACTGCCGAAAAATGGAGATGCAATTATTATTTTAACCACTTTTGTAAACATTCAATTGGAATCCTAGAGATCATATGTATTATGGAAAGTAATACTGACAATTTTTATAGCCAAATGGTTGGAACTAGTCTTCAAATTTTCATGCATCTTGGGGACCCAAAGCAATGTTAATTAAAAATAAATGATTTTATGGGGAGGGTTTCGAGACCTATGTGAACTCTTGATTAATAGAATTTGAAACTTTTTATTTATCAGGAAAAGTTGACATTAGCTTAGGCGTAATGTACAAGATTCAGAACACAGGGCCTTATGAGGATAGAGCTAAAGGGAGGCGCAAAAACAAAAATTTACCTACTCTACCCCATTTGCTTACTTTAAAATCGAGCTTCAGTAAATTTCTATGGTATGATGCAATTTGGCCTAAAAATAACTATACTTACAGTAAAATTATGTTCATACAACACCTCAATTCAGCAATAACCATTAAAACTAAATCTAAAGCACAATGTTTAATCAGCCTTGATTTATTGACGTAGGTGTAGACCAAAAGCAAATAATGTGTGTATGTAATGATGACATCAACTTGCGCACATTAAAGGTTTATTTGAAGCTATAGGAAAATTTATTTCAGTTTCCTCAATATTATGATTTGTTCAATTATTTATTTGTTATGTTAATTCATGTATGTGTGACAACCAGAATAACTTGTTTAATTAAATTTATCACTCATCAATAAACAAAACATCAGCATACATGTGTGTACATTTCCATTATTAACCTACTTCAAATTTACTAATTTATTTATCCTAACTAATATTACAAATGAAATGAGAACGATTGTTCGTTTTTTACGCTTTCGCGTTAAGTATCTATTCAATAGATTATGGTGAAATTTGGTATAGAGATGCTTGACACCCTGGGAAAGAGAATAATTTTTCTACTGGAAAATTACAGTTTCCGCGGGATAGCGATGTACAATCTCTTCGCGGTTACAGCTACTATTTTACGTGCTATATAGAAATGATTTTACCTAACTACCTTCGACATCTGGCGGTGTTAAAAGATGTACACTGTTTGCTCGTATTTAATTTATAGGTTTTTTTCTCATGAGGATAAAAGTTCAAGAGCTTTCGTGTTTATCTGATGTAAAAAGAGCTATATCTTACCGGTTTGCTAGGGTAGACCTCCGAAAGGTGTCCTTTCAATTGTCTGACGGTCCATGAAGATTGGCACTCCACATTTTGATCGTCAATTTGCTGGTTCGGAGCCTTGACAATCAGCGTGACGTTATCTGGGATCATTTTCGATCATCAAACTACGTCTAGTTAGATAATAGAATCACAACCCGTGATAATGATCACAGCAAAAAATAAAACGTAAAAAACACTGGAGGATATTATTGAAACGCAGCGAACATTTGACTAGCAATTTGGACTACGCAACGCGATAATAAAACCTTATATCCAAAGAGCCTCTTGTACGGAAGTATAATGATCAAATTAATTGGTTTTGATGTAAATAAATACTACACTCCGTAAGAGCTGGGCCCCAGCACTTGTCAATTTCCCTTGAAAATATTTGTCGATTTTTCATTGGTCCAGCAGTGACTGTTGATAACACTAAATTGTTTTCATGTTGCGAATTATGGCAATACCATTCGCTAACAATATTGAACAGTGAACGTCGATTTCTGATTGGTTTTTTAAAATCAATGAATTTGAGCAAAGAAAGCAGGCTTATTTACAGTGCTGCTAGACTAATTTAAATTTTATTAAGATTAAGTTTAAGCCACAACTGCCACAAGCCAGACAAGTTTGATAAAAAATAGCTACTTTCCCAACTGAAATTGAAGCATCAAATTTAGTGATCAAAAATTAATAAAATTTAATTGTATCAATCTTCTTATGATCACGGCTTATCATTTAAAACAGAATCGAAATAACTATTTCTACTATGCTACGTTTCATACTGCAGAGCTACTACGAAACTTGAAACTCGAAGTTCGTGTCGTGCGGGCCCTCTGACACTTATACTATTTAATACGAGAGTGAGAGAGATCGCGCGACACGAACTTCGGGTTTGAGTTTCATAGTAGCCCTGCTCTTTTTTTTTTTTTAATTTGAAACGGGCAACGTACAAATTTGTCACATTATATACTCTTTGCATTAGCCCATAGGGCAAAACCTAGGCAAAAGATTAACTAACCAGAACAAAAAAGTACAGTAACTAATTCCTTGTTACATCAGCCAACCTGAAAAGCATCAACGCCAATGTCTGAGTCCGGCTGAGCTAAAATACCCACAAACATTCCCGTGTCATACTTGCTCAGGTTGGCTGCTGAAACCAACGCCTCCCTTGCAGCACGATTCCTGCTGAGTCTTAAAAAGTTAATAACAGATTTCACACTGGAAACGAGCGTTGAGCGATTTCATGTGGCCGCGCCTTTAAGCTTTTGACAGTCAATCAATCATCAGCATCAGTCAGTTGACATTAGGTTGACATTTTAAGAAGTCGTGTGTTGTTATTTACTATTTTTGTTAATTTTACTATATCGCAGATATCTATTTAAATTAAATTATTCTTCTTTGTTCGACAAGTCCATACACCGACTTATTTGACATCGTTGGTGGCAAGAAATGCTGTATTATCTGCGTTAACTCATCCAAATTTTTAATTATTATTTTATTTATCAACAAAACTGCCATTATGGGTGTGACGGTGTAAGTAATTGTCTTTTTAATAAACCGTTTAATTCAAGCAACATGGCCCATACAATAAATACCTTACAGACTAACATATTATATAAAAAAAAACAATTAGGTGGCTGGTGGCAGGTGGTAACTAGGTCCCTGGCCAACCCAGAATCCAGAGACCGAAACCCAAATATTATTAAACTACTTACGTACCTAGTCTCCTAAAAATGGTGTTATGTTGCAGTTTGCAGCAGTACCCAGTGCCAGAAAACAAAACCGGTACATATGTGATTGAACTTTTAACCAAGCGGTTATTGGCGTTAGGAGCCACTCAGCAAGGACAGTTCCTAGTCGATTGCGAGAGTTTTCTATCACATCCACAAATGGGTGAGTAATTTAAGAAATAAGGTTAAGAATAAATATCACTGGACACTTTGTATACAAGGCAACAAATAAACATGCTAAAATGTATTACTAAAATAGAACAAACATTCATAATGTTTCATACAAATATCTGTCCCTACTAGGGATCAAACATCCAGGGCTTGCTTTAAGTACACAATGTGAACATAGCTGTACACAATAAGTACACAATGGGGCACACATCCAGCCCTCAAAAAAGGTTGTGGTCACAGGCACCAGAAAATCAGTCAAGTGCGAGTCGGAGCAAGAACTTGCCCATGAACAATCATGACTCATGCCTGAACGACTTTTGGAATTTGATTATTTCCCTTTTTCCGCGCTTCAAGACATTATGATTGGTTATTTGGAGTCTTTTTGTATTTTTTATTTCAACTCCAAATTTGTTACTTTTACGGGTATCCCGTGAAACCATATCGAAAATACAAACTGAGACATGGATGCACAGAAAAACCAGAAAAAGAGACCAGTGCTCAGCACGGATTGCTGAGGACCTGGGTTCGATTCCCAGCGCTGGTCTCTTTTTCTGGTTTTTCTGTGCATCCATGTCTCAGTTTGTATTTTCCATATGGTTCAAGACATTAGCCATCCAAGCATCTCAATAGACCGTGAAAGTGTGTAGTCACAATCACAAGTCTATTAGGGTTGTTGAGATGTTATCGTCATAGCCAATAAAAGTACTTTTTTTTTAAATTTTGGCTATACTTTACGATTGAGCCAGCATCATGTCGATTTCTCTCAATAAAAAAATAAATAAAAGTACTTCGATACCAGTTTGTTGTTTTATTAGCAGCAGAGCTACAACACAATGGCGTACATAGAAAGTAAAGTAAAGTTGACAGATATGTCAGTGTCACAGACAGTTTTTTAATCAAGACCACAGAGTGCGCATTTTAATACTTAACAAGGGTTGTGGGCATTGTGCCTACAACAGTGGCTCTGCCCTTGATAGCGATAGTCTTTTGGGATCCGTAAATAAACTATTGATTAGTAAATCATGTCTGGGGTCTAATAATTGCTACCAACTAAAATATTGGTCAAGTGCGAATCTGGGTCTGGATTTTGCACAAAATGAGTTTTATACTTTATATATTTTTTAATCTTATATTTTAAAACTTTTTTAATGCCAATTTATTTACAATTAACCAGGCGCCACAAAAACTGTCCACATCCTTCATAACTCTGAACAGCCAGCATCAGTATTCTCCATCCTAGAAAGTGGTACAAAGAACATCCATGTTGTGGCCGACGGACTCTTCGATCTGTTCATGATGAAGCTAGCGCAACACTACACTTCCAAGAAACAAACCAAGATTGAGAGTAAAGGACCGAGGTTCGAACTTGGAGATTTCTGTGTCAAGCTTGGGTCGGTTATGATGAATCAGACCTTCAAAGGGATTTTAATTGAGGTATACTATAGTTTTTTTTTATATCTTAACAAGCCTTAAGCGCCTACCTACACCATAATGTGACTATGTCAGCCTCAGCCTTTTTTTTTTACAAATTCAGAAATTCCCAAAAATCATACTGTGGTCTATATCTATATTGATATTGCATTATAAGCAACAGTGTCAAATTTCATATCATATATAGATATAATTTCAAAATTTTATCCTGATCCTGAGATATAATGATATATTGGGATAAAAAGTAGCCTGTGTTATTACAGATGTTCAGTTATCTTCATACCAAATTTCGTCCAAATCCTCCCATTTTAGTGAGAAGGAGTAAAATCAGGGTTTGAGAATATATCATGATATATATCCAATGTTTGAACTACGACATTTGAATATTGAAATAATTAGCAAAACCGAATTGGGCAAGATATAGGTCACTTACAGTTTGTCCTGGCTCTATTCCTCAGTCCCAGGGACACATTTAAGACACAATCACAGCACTTTCACAGTTTTTTATGAATAATTTGAAAGAGCGCGCGCCGGCCGGCAAACATTTTTAGCTGTCAATTTTGCGAGACTCTTGGTGGTTCCGCCGCGCGGGAGAAAGCGGAAAGTTCATTCAGCCAGTATGTTTTGAAATGTGCAGGAAGTTTTAATGCACATATTACTAATTATATCTGCCCAATATAAAGTACATCCAATATATATCCAATATATATCAAATGCTTTTTTTATTATATATATATCAATACAAAAACTGGTTTAAAAACTTTAATATTGTTCAGTAATTTTTGGCTAGTTTTTGGCCTTTGTTACTGTATTTCAACTTCCCAAATGTAGATGGCGTTGCATTAGTTAAAAGATACTTTCTAATAGTAAGTTCTAATCCATGGCAACACTTCTGCCGGCGTTAATGGCGACAGTCGTGTCAGAAAAATTTCGTTACGAAAGAGTTTTTGTTGTGTTTATTCTATTATTTTTTACAAAGAAAGTAATTGATAAAGTTCAGAAACAATTTTACTTCATTTATTTTACAAATAATAATATATATGGCTTTCATACAAAATGGATACATATAATATCAAACTTTGATATATATCGGATATATGTCATAAATATCCGATATTTTGATATTTATAATAAATATCTGATATTTTTGAACCCTGAGTAAAATACACACACACTCACAAATTTTCGCTTTTATAATATTCGTAGTGTGGCGACCCCCTAGCGCCAACTAGTAAGCAAATAAAGAAACTGTACTACAGTGTGCCATCGAAATTTCCCAACTCGGGTGCATATATACAACAACCAACGCTCTTTGTTTGGACTTCAGTCCCCAGGCATAACAACTGCCTGGATAGAGATCTCTATTGTAGCCTCCCCACAGGAAGATAAATAACCCTCCTTCTCCCCTTTTTTTTCACGATCTGTTATGTGTAAGTTGATTGTTAGCGCGGAAGGAACGAGAGTCAGGAATTGGAAAACCTGATGCGAGGCACGGAGAAACGAAGGTTTCTATACGGCCTGAGGTGTAGGTATGGAGGAACAGCCACCAGCAAGAGTGGACTGTATTTAATAAAGGGGTTATGGTAGACAATCTACGTTGGCAGTCAGTGGTAGATGGAAGAGCACGCCTACCTTGAGGATCCTTGCGTAGCTCCCAGTGCACGATGTCCAGGGTCCAGGGTCCAGCGTCCAAGGACGGAGCGGACCAGAACAATCCAGTAGGGCGTAGCCCGTTCGTTTCACCACTAAACAGCACCAAGTGTTCGTAAAAAGTCTAAAACGGTGGCCACCTCAGCTTCCTTCACCAAGTAGCACTCGCGACGAATCGAGAGGCACCAAAAGATGGAACAAAAGTCCTGAATACCAATATTTTACAGCGACAAGATCATGCGCGTGTCGACATTTCTCTCGAACTCCTTCTATCTCCATGTTGGCTGGCGCTCGGCGAGCCGCGTTTAAATCCGCCAATCAGGGCGCGCTCGTGACGCGCGCGCGATGCGATAGAAGATACGTAGGCGTGCGGGGAGGGAAAAGGACATAGGATATGGTGGTTATACTGACTGCCAACCTAAGCAACTTTTTTGGAAGTAATAAATTTGCACGAAAGCAAAAGGCGCATTAAAAGCGCGCGAAATTCAAACGTACTTATTTGGCGTTACCATTTCCTCCCCCCGTTAAAGGGTTGCCTTTACAAACATTACATTATAATAAAGGAGCAAACACTCGGCAATTTATGCTTAGCTAACTAAGAATTAAAATTTAAGATCTACATATAGAGTCTGAAACTCCAATAACTTACTTATTACTACTAGCTACCTACGACTAAAATTATTGAGCAAAGGGAGCTGCAGACTTATTGACTAGGTAATGGGCATAATCGAACAACGGGGCGCGTAAAAGTACCCTTAGTGGTCCTAACAGTAACAACACGCGTAGTACCATCCTTCGACGGATGAACAGCGTCCACTATACCCAAAGGCCAAGAAAACGGTGGTATGTTGTCGGTTATAATGACAACAACTGTACCTATTTGAATAGGCGTGGTTGTGTGTGTCCACTTCGCGCGAGATTGCAATTGATGCAAGTACTCAACTCGCCATCGCTGCCAGAAACTTTTTACAATTTTGTCGAGGAGAGAATATCTCTCTTGCAAATTTAAGTTTTCCACATACGGAGTGGGCAAGGAGAGTAGTGGCGCCGTGTGGAGAAAATGAGCCGGCGTGAGTGCAGCAGGCTCTGCGGGGTCGCTACTCATAGCAGTGAGCGGGCGCGAGTTTACAAGTGCCTCGACCTGGGCTAGCACAGTCAGCAGCTCCTCGTAAGACAATATCTGCTGTCCAACGACCTTGAACAGATGATTCTTAACGAGCTTAACCATACTTTCCCAACTTCCTCCGAAATGGGGAGATGCGGGTGGATTGAATTTCCAATCAATGCGATTTTCCGAAAGTTGGTTTTCAAAGTGGGGTCGGTACTGGTCGAGAAACTTGTAAAGGTCACGTAAGTATGATCGGCAGCCAATGAAATTGGTTCCTTGGTCCGAGTACATACATTGTACTGGACCGCGACGCGATAAAAAACGCTTTAATGCTGACAAGAAATTTACAGTACTCAACTCTGTCGCTATCTCTAAATGGAGACAACGTGTCGTGAGGCACGTGAAAATACACAGCCATGCTTTGCGGCTTTTGACGCCTCGTCCACGCACTGGCGTATACTGGATAGGACCAGCGTAGTCGCATCCTGTGTGCGTGAAAGGTTTAACTGCTTGGTTGACGCGGCAATCCGGCAAGTCAGCCATGAGCGGCAAAGAAGGTCGTGGTTTTGCTCTAAAGCAAGTGTTGCAGTTGTGGATGCGATGACGGATTACTCGTCGAGCGGCGAGTATCCAGTACTGACACCTGAGTAAGGACATCAGTAGTTCGGGGCCGGCATGCAAATGCTTCTTGTGATAGTAATCAACTACCATATCCACGACGTGATCGCGACGCGGAACACAAACGGATGTTTCTGCACGTAATCAATTTTAGCATTTGTCAGACGGCCGCCAACGCGAATTAAACCGTCCTCGTCTAAAAACGGATGCAGCTTTTGTAATGTGGGAGAACATGGTTCTTTTTTTTCAAATTTTGAATGTCTTGTCTGAAGTGAACATTCTGAAGAGAGGTTATAATTTTCTTTTCCGCTACTTCCAAGTCAGATCTGGAAACCGTCGCTCTGCGCGGCAGTAATTTTAAGAAACGGCATACGTAAACCGTGATTCGCAATAGTTTTGACCAAGATGAGGTCCGCTGTGCGAGTGTGTAAAGGGGAGACTCGGCACTATCCGTAGTGACGGCATGTGCTAGTGGCTTTAGTTCAGGTATTTCACCTTCACCGACGGCATCGCGATCGTGTTCTTTTATGGGCCATTCTGTCGGATCATTCAAAACCCATGGCGGTCCCTGGTACCACAGCGGATGGCCTATAAGCTTCGCGGGCGAGAGGCCACGTGATAAACAGTCAGCCGGGTTCTGAACTCCAGCTACGTGGTGGAAGCAATCGGCGGGTAAGTTCTCAACTATCTTTACGACGCGATTGGCCACAAACGTTTGCCAGCGGTGAGGAGATGAATTAATCCAGCAAAGAACGATCTTCGAGTCAGTGAAGGCATAGATCTGATTGATTTTATAGCGTGGTTCGAAGTTATCTAACACCGTACGCATGAGCTTCGAGAGCAGAACTGCAGCGCAAAGCTCCAGTCTCGCTACAGAAGCGGTTTTCAGCGGTGCTACTTTTGATTTTGAACACACCAGCTGAACCGTCACGTCAGCTCCATTAGCGACCCTAAGGTACACGACGCCACCGTAAGCACGCTCGCTAGCGTCTCCGAAACCTAAAAGCATCGCGGTGCAACCTTGCACTACCCCGAGATGGCGCGGTATACGAATCTCGTTAAGTCTCGGCAGCTCAGCACAAAACTGTTCCCACAGTTCGACAATACGCTGTGGAGGCGTTTCATCCCAGTCACACTTAATCAGCCATAGCTCCTGAATAAGAAGCTTTGCGTACAAAATGGTGGGAGCTACTAAGCCCACGTTGTCCCACAGACGTGCTACGGTTGACAGTATGGCCCTTTTGGTACACGCTGTATCAGGTTCATTGACCTTGAAATAAAAGAAGTCCCCTACTTTATTCCAATGTAGACCGAGGATTTTTTGAGGAACACCTTTATCTATTTCGAGCTCTGTGGACGCTCGGTGCGAAGCAGGGATCTCACGCAACACGCTTTCCGAATTGCACGTCCACTTGACAAGATCAAACTGACCACGTTTGAACAGATTTATGAGCTCTTTGCTCGCAGCTATAGCCACAGTCTCGTCATTGGTCGCCGAGTCGTCAGCCATAATGCTGAAACAGACGTCATCCATATAGGTAGAGGTAGACGCTATGGTCGCCGCGATAGGGAACTGCTCACCGTCATCCGCGATAAGCTGATGCACTACGCGCAGCGCGTGGAATGGGCTCGACTTCATGCCGAAGCATACTCGGTTAAACTCATAGGTACTCATAGGGTCTTGCGGGTGAAATCGGAACAAGATCCGTTGAAAACGGCGATCGGATTCATGCACTCCTATCTGCAAATACATTTGACGACAGTCTGCGGTAAGGGCGATTTTAAATAACCTAAAGTTTAGAAGTATACAAAAAAGATCACCCTGTAGATTCGGCCCGAGTGCAAGACGTCATTGAGAGACATGCCTGTTGTCGTTTTGCAGCTCGAATCTAAAACCATGCGAAATTTCGTAGTATCCTTGTCGCTACGAATAACTACAAGGGTCGGTATAAAATATCCGACACTATTTACGTCAGTCGTTACCTCCGATAAGTATCCCTTATTGACGTATTCGCGAATGATATCGTCAAAGGCGGTACGTAACGCGCTGGATGCCTCCAGCTTTCTTTCGAGGCATAAAAACCTGCGATAGGCGGCGGTATGAGAATCACCCAACTTATACACGTCATCACTAAAAGGCAACGCGACAGTGTACCTACCACTATCATCGCGAGTAGTGGTGGTGCGAAAGTGATGTTCACATTCCAGGTCATCGCGACTGTGAGCGGGCGGAGCGGTAACCTCTTCAAGCTCCCAGAACTTCTTAAGAACTTGGTCCAACGGCGACTCATGGACGACAGCGCAACAAGCAGTTGTGAATTTATATTTATATGGGGCCTGTACTACGGCAGGAACTGAACCCATCATAATATATCCCAATACTGTTTGTATAGCGGGCGGTATGTCGGGTACACTGCTATGTACCATGTTAGGTAGCAACAGGTGCGGAAATATAGATGCGCCGAGTAGCACATCCACCGAGGCGGGCGACGCGAACGACTCATCGGCCAGCGGAAGCGACGATATGTGGGACAACATGGATACGTTCACGGGCACCGTCGGCAGGTTGTCCGTGATACGGTCTACTACGAGCCCCGATACATCAAAACTAGTATTTTCGTTAAATCGCGAATATATCTTAAAGTCAGCCGTGCCTTTAATAGATTTTTCCGCGCCGCCTATACCGCGAACAATCATGCGAGATTTTTTATTGTAGTTCAAACCCAAACGTGTGCAACAATCCTGAGTAATAAAATTACTTTGAGATGCCGAATCTAACAAACATCTAATTATTTGTGATTTGCCACTACTATCGTAGATTAACACTTGAGCGGTAGAGAGCAATATCGTTGTACGTTGTATACATTGCGCGTTTTGTATGGTGACCTTATCAGGCACGTCACTCACATGCGCGGCAATGGACGTGTTACACGACGTTATTGCGTCATTCGGCAATGGCGGCGGCGAGACTCAATAGCGGGCTGCGCGGGATGTGGCGGCGGCGAGCCGACCGCCGGGCCGGGCGACGTTTCATTATGAACTTTATCCTATGCAATAAGGTGTGATGTTTCTGTTGGCAGTTGCGACACTTTGAGTTTGAACCACAATCACGGCATCGATGTTTCAAACTTAAACAATTAATGCATCCATTATTTTCTTTAACGCATTTGAAACGTTCAACTGGCGTCATAGTACTGAACGTGGGACATTTAAAGAAATGTTCGTGTACGATATTCTGACACAGACACTTAGTAGGTATCGCGCTGGCTACGTAACTCTGAGCGTTAGGCATCTTCGCTTCGCTTCGCTTAAGTTTAGGCGGTTGCGTGTTACTGGAAGATCGCGACGGGCCTGCACTAATGCTAGGCTGCGTATTTTGATACACTCTATACTGACTTTTGATGAAATCAGAAAGATTACCGAACGTCGGCATTTTCACGTCGCGATATTTCATTTCGAACGCGAGGACCGTTTCGTCGTCCAACTTTTTTAAGGCGGTGTGTAATAACATGTAATCCGCCAGATCATTCAGATTAAGATGCTTAATTGCATTCGCGGCCGTGACAAACTTATCCATAAATAGTTGTAAGTTGGACGAAGAAGCGGGGCCAGTCATTTTAAAGTTATTTATTTGGTCTAAATAAGTGGACGCGAGCGTCCGTGTGTCCTGATACCTATCGACCAGACAGCTGACGATCAGCTGATAGTTATCAGCGCACGGCGTTATTCCCGAGAACACAGCCTGGGCCCTTGGCGACAACTTGCCTATTAAATAATACAGTTTGTCGTCATCTGACAGCGATGGGTTGTTATGCACTCTTGACTTAAAACTTGCATAAAATAGAGGCCAATTTCGAATATCACCGTCAAATGACATGAGCTCCAATGGAGGTAAAGCAGGTAATTTAGGCATGATTGGACCGAGTTCTGCCCTCGAAGGTGTTTCGCATTGTTGTATCACACGCTTAATGCGGCAGAACATTTCTTCGAAAGCAATAATTGGCTGGTAATTAGGTTTCGCGCCAATTTTATTTTTAAGCAATGTTTGATTATACTCATTAACTAAATTTTTAAACTCTGTGCGAACTTCATCGATAGTCGCGACGGAGCAGAGGAATTTCTCTAAGCTCTGAGCTCGTGTGAGCTTTAAGGGCACTTTCGTATATGTTTTGAACTAATTGAAAAAGGATATTACGTCGCTCTTCCAACATAAACAAATCAGACTCGTAATCCATGTTTAAGTCTTTGCTATCGCCAGAACTACTTTCCTTTTGTTTAGCCATAGCGACACGCGAAAATATCGTTTTATACAACCAGTGGGTATGGTCAGTATGGGTATGTACCTATATGCCTACAGAGCGGCGAGGCGAGGCGCGTGCGGCGAGCGCTCTCGATGCCCGTATACGCACGTATATATAGCTACCTAGCGACGAGTGGGTATGCCGCTCGTTTTAAAACGAAAAGGTTAGGTAGGTAGTTACCCAAACTGCTGTTACAATTTATAGTTAATGTAGGATAAGTTAGCGGTTAGATATTATGTTTTAGGATAAGTTAGCGGTAAGATATTATGTTTTAAGCTAGCAAAAGAACTAAATATTTTAAAGCACGAATGCAGTACAAAATATAACGTTTCCTTATAGTAACTTATTAAACAAATTGTTAAAACCTACGAATAGGATTTATTTAACTTATAGATAATAACCTAAACGACGGTGTTTTAGGCAATACCTATAAGGGCGGGAGTAAATGGATACGTATTAGTATTTAAACCTAGGTATCTTAAGTGTAGAACTAAACGAATTTAGCCTAAAACTAGCGGTTTTTATTTTAGGTTATGGAATAAAATACCTAACTAGATGCTGGTAGGTTAATACCTATCCAGGCTCGAAGGAACCAAAAATGTTAGCGCGGAAGGAACGAGAGTCAGGAATTGGAAAACCTGATGCGAGGCACGGAGAAACGAAGGTTTCTATACGGCCTGAGGTGTAGGTATGGAGGAACAGCCACCAGCAAGAGTGGACTGTATTTAATAAAGGGGTTATGGTAGACAATCTACGTTGGCAGTCAGTGGTAGATGGAAGAGCACGCCTACCTTGAGGATCCTTGCGTAGCTCCCAGTGCACGATGTCCAGGGTCCAGGGTCCAGCGTCCAAGGACGGAGCGGACCAGAACAATCCAGTAGGGCGTAGCCCGTTCGTTTCACCACTAAACAGCACCAAGTGTTCGTAAAAAGTCTAAAACGGTGGCCACCTCAGCTTCCTTCACCAAGTAGCACTCGCGACGAATCGAGAGGCACCAAAAGATGGAACAAAGTCCTGAATACCAATATTTTACAGCGACAAGATCATGCGCGTGTCGACATTTCTCTCGAACTCCTTCTATCTCCATGTTGGCTGGCGCTCGGCGAGCCGCGTTTAAATCCGCCAATCAGGGCGCGCTCGTGACGCGCGCGCGATGCGATAGAAGATACGTAGGCGTGCGGGGAGGGAAAAGGACATAGGATATGGTGGTTATACTGACTGCCAACCTAAGCAACTTTTTTGGAAGTAATAAAATTTGCACGAAAGCAAAAGGCGCATTAAAAGCGCGCGAAATTCAAACGTACTTATTTGGCGTTACCATTAATGTTATGTTTTTCTGTTTGTGTGTGTTACCAGTGTTGAAAATAAAGTCTTTCTTCATGTTATCCCTCTATCGCTCACTTCAGCTTTTCTCTTTCCAGGTGGAATACCGTCCATGTGTAATGGCGAACCCGTTGTGGAGTCTTCTTCGGAGTTCCTCCAGGGCCTCCTCCGCGAGCCTCGGTCCGCAGGTGTCCCACCTCAACACCTGCTCAGGCCGAATCATGAGATTACACACCATGTAGACACGTGCTTCGAAGTACCTAGAACCATTTTTTGCGACAATACAGAAAGTCACGGGACTTAGAAACGCTTAGGGATAAGGGAAGTGAGGTAGTTAAAATTTCAGCATGATATAAAAAAATTCTTTTTTTGTTTCGACGGGCTTATTGTCTAACCAATATCGTTTTCGCCATTCTTTTTTTGCCACCGGTATAAGTGAGGGAAGAAAGAGATGGTGAACTAGCGAGAGCGCCTGCTGCATTTCGCAACATCATAATATAACAACACCTGGGACTTGACGCTTAAACAAAACGAGCATAATAACCTCGACGTTCCAGTCATGCATATATTTGTAGATATTTTTTGTGAACGATCATAGTTTTTATAAGCCTATAATGGAATAAAATATTTTTGACTGTGACTGACTTATTATGTCAGGATACCATATTCACGTTCGCTAGCAACGCGAGTCTTTACTACCCGCACCTAATTACACATTAGTGTCGGCCTCGTATCTCGAAACTACCCGCACTTGCTCGCGATTTTTTCTTAGTCCCAGTGCTGTAATACATTGATGGTGAAAATTACAAACTTTGAACATATTATATTAGCAAAAACCCTGTTTAGACTGCGAT
>NC_133493.1:11936291-11936636 GCF_025370935.1 Choristoneura fumiferana
ATTCCCCAGTCCCAGCTTATATACATCCCACAGCTGGGCACAGATATCGTCTCAGAATGAGAGGACTTGGGTTTAGTTCCCACGCGGGCCCAGTGCTGATTAGGAACTTCACAAACACAATTGAATTGCTTTCGCAGTCTTGTGGAGGTTCCCTCACAGTGTTTTTGTGTTCACGACGTTGCCACTGTTGTTGATTCCTTTATGCCTGAGAAGGCTAGCCTTGCTAAAACTTCGCCTTTGAGCTAAGTTAAACGAAAACTGTAGTCTAAACTTAGGACTTAGTGCCCGTTCTTAGTTAAGTTTCGTTTTACTTCCATTCAAAGGACGAGCACGCAAAGTGTTACT
>NC_133493.1:11936736-11945506 GCF_025370935.1 Choristoneura fumiferana
GTTGATCTTTTATTGAAGAAAGCCTGGACCGTTACATTTCCGAAGTGGTAAGAACGTTACGAGAAGCCCACAGGTATGTTTTCACTTTTATGAACAGATCTTTAGTGTCAGTGCTTAAAGGCGACGAATGGCTTTGAACTTTGGGATTCGCATTCATTTGTCTGCCCTACTAGTAGTTACAAACCATTTTCTACGCAAGGTCTCGCGTAAACAAATATATGTAATACAATACAATACGATGATCCTTTGTTGAACACCGCATAAAAAGCAATACATAAAAAGTAAAAGGACTAGTACACTAATGGATTTCAGGGGACTGTTGACCTTCTTCGGGCCGAGATAAAAAAAAAAAGGGGGGAGAAAGTTCTCTAATTAATTGGCCCTGAATATCGCTTAATGTATGTAATAGGCCTATTATTTGTGAGATATCTTTGTTGATAAGTATACATAATATTCATTATAATATTAATTCCTACCAATGTTGTTAGTAATATTGGGTGGGTAGGTAATTTAAATATAATTTGGATTTTGTAATTTGTGTATTTTCTTGTCCCTTGCGTACTGAATGGTCGATTATATGGTGCCTCAATTACCGTATGATAACATTGTCCGAAAAAATCGCCTTCGAGCTGCCGACAAACGTAAATTAAGATGAATGTATTGTTCCTCAAAAACCATGTTCCAGAAATATACTGCTACTTATATTATCTACTTTGTGCTGCTACTATATGGCTCATACATAGGGCCCGTCCGTTTCTCCACCCTATACTAACGTAGGTACAAAAATTGCACGTCTTAGATTTAGTCACTCTTTCTATGCATATAATGACGAGGCCGTTTTAAAGGGGCAAAGGGGCGTCAATTTTATGTTGAAATAATTCAGTGTCCTTTATTTTCTCTCTTCCTTACTAACTGTCATTATGTAAATATTAACAACTTTAAGTCTCCACCTAATCACAAAAGAAATTGCGTTTAAAAATATTGTATATAGGTATATAAAAGGGAAACATGAGGCCGGATGTATCACCGGTTAGGTCGGCGGGTACACCGCCCCTTACGCGTAAAAGGAAGAGTGCCAACAGGGCATCTAGGTCAAAGAACCGCAACAAAAGCAAACGACGACACCAGTCCCGAACGAAGATCCGTTCACGACATCAGCGTAAGCGGGAATCATATCGCAGCCGATCTCGTCGGCCCTTACCGTCCCGGTCCATAAGTTCGGGTACTAGTGGAAGTAGCAGTAACGCTTCGCGCGACCGGTCTCGCCACCGCTATTCTCGAGCTGCTAGGAAAGAAACCAGCGTCACTAGTACATCTACAGAAAGTGAAGCGGGACCCAGCAGGAAAAAGATTCGTTGCAGCTATAACCGTAGGCATAGATCGTCGGATAGTAGCACCAGCTCTAGCTCATCTTCAAACTATAGTAAGAGAAGAGTGCTTCGCAGTAAACGTAGAAGTGGAACTAAACATCGAACAACATCTGACGTATTTTTTGAGAAATTTTCACAACTAATTGACAACAGAGGAACGCGCTTTGAAGGCGCCCAAAATGTGATCCCAGAATTTGACCCCGATACTAGTGCACACACCGCGGCCGTTTGGATACGAAAAGTAGAAGAAACCGCTAAGATATATAATTGGGATAAGCGCCAAATTATTCATTACGCGCTACCAAAACTGGCGGGATATGCCAAAACTTGGTATCACGGTCAAAGTTCTTTCAGCTTAAGCTGGCGCCAATGGAAGAGTAAGATACTTAAGACTTTCCCTGATGACCGCAACTATGCTGATAGGTTAGCTGAAATGCTTGATCGACGAAGCAGGAGAGAGGAGTCACTAGAAGAATACTTCCATGACAAGGCGAGACTCGTTCGAATGTGTAAGATATTTGGGAGAGACGCTGTCGACTGCATAGTAAACGGCATCTTTGACAATAATATTAGGCTCAATGCACAGGGATCAGATTTCCGCAGACCTTCGCAACTACTTCGATACTTGCGCCGAATTTCAAAGAGGATAAATATCATTAATAAACCTGGACAGTATGCTAAAATGAACAACAGTAAAACTAATGTCAATAATTCTAATGGAGCCGTAGTAGAAAAAACAAGTATTTCTTTACAGGGGCGTAGCAAATATAGGCTTATGCGATGCTATAATTGCAAAGAAATAGGTCATTCGGCAAGCGCTTGTAACAAGCCTATAAAGCGGTGCGACAAATGCCAACGCGTTGGTCATCTCGGACACGAATGTCGCGAAACTTCGTTACGGGACAAGAGTTTTGATCAAAGCGAGAAAACGAATAAAGATGACGACAAGCGCACCGGTGATTCATCCCAGAAAGTACTGCAAATCTCGGCCGAGGGAAAGGCAAACGGCAAGTATTACAAATCAGCCACTTTAAATGATAAATCCTGTACAGCTTTTATTGACTTTGGTAGTCAGTGTACTTTACTTAAAATGACGGTAGCTAAAGAACTGAACTTAAGTCTAAATAAAAATAGTTTGCCCGTTATAAAGGGATTTGCGTTTGGCAGTATCACACCTATAGGCAGGGTCTCTGTTCGAATTGTAGTCGACGCTGTAGATGCGTACGTAGAAGTATTCGTAGTCTCTGATAATCTACTAAACACCGATCTTTTGATAGGACAGTCTTTAACTGAGTTACCGACTGTCGTAGTTTATAAGACGAGTACGCAGTTAACGTTGTATTGCGACGACTCAGAGAAGGAACGTATAAATGTATACAATGCTGCTGAAACAATGTCAATTGTAGGTGTTAATGTTCTTAAAGTTCGTACGGATACACCTTACACAGGTACATTGTTCATACCCGGTAACCTTTGCATGAAAATAGGTTGTGAATATGCATTACTGCAAGGTGTTTACGAATTCAAGGATGGAGAGGGTAGTTGTCTGTTTGTAACTTGGTCCCAAACACCCATAAAGTTAGAAAAATCAAAAATGGTCTCTCGGGCCGTGAAACTACCAATAAATTATTCCATTAACATGCAGACTACCCACTTAGATGTTAACACCGTAACAACTGACAATAACTCAAAAAGTCAACTGAATAGTGTTAAAGCACCTATCACTAATGACATGATCAACGTCGGTCAAAAGGTTTCAGATGAACAAAAAGAAATCCTTTTACAGCTTTTAAACAAATACAGAGATTGTTTTGCTTTAAACATGCAAGAACTTGGCTTGACTAATGTCTCAGAGATGACTATTCGTTTGAGTGATAACACTCCTGTCAATTACAGGCCGTATCGCCTTCCATTTAGTGAACGTGCGAAAGTAAGGGAAATGATAGGTGAACTCATGGCTAATGACATTGTAAGGGAATCCAATTCACCATATTCAAGTCCCATTGTACTCGTACGGAAGAAAAAAATAATGAGTATAGATTGTGCGTCGACTATCGGGCATTAAATAAAAAGACTATTAAAGATAGTTACCCAATGCCCGTGATAGATGATCAGCTTGACCGATTGAGCGGCCACTCCTGGTTTACCAGTTTAGATCTCGCATCCGGGTACTACCAGATACCTGTATCCGAGCAGTCCCGTCAGTTCACGGCATTCGTTACGCCCGATGGGCATTATGAATATACGCGAATGCCTTTTGGCCTAGTAAATGCACCGGCCGTTTTTCAAAGCATGATTAATAAAGCTTTAGGACCAAGACGTTTTGAATTAGCTGTTCCTTATCTTGACGATCTTTTGTCGTCTGGAACTACTTTCGAAGAAGCATTTACGAAAGTGGAGGAAATTTTAGGTTTGTTGCGTCAGGCTAAATTAACTCTCAATCTTAAGAAATGCTTCTTCTTCCAAACGGAAATAAACTATTTAGGTTATGAGATATCCGAAAGAGGTCTGAGACCGGGAAATATCAAGGTGCAAGCTGTATCTGAATTTCCGGAGCCCACTAACGTGCATCAGATAAGGCAGTTCGTTGGTCTTGCCAGCTTTTTCCGCCGCTTTGTGTTTAATTTTGCCACGATTGTTAAGCCACTTACAAAGCTTACGAAGTCGGATGTCCCGTGGACATGGGGTGATGTGGAAAAGAGTGCGTTTCAGGAGATTAAGTCTAAATTGATTACACGACCAATACTGGCCCTATATAACCCTAAATATTATACTGAAGTACATTGTGATGCAAGCAAAATAGGAGTAGGTGGAATATTGTTACAAAGACCGGACAGTAGTAGCCCATTGCGTCCAGTTGCGTACTATAGTCGACAGACTACCCGCGAGGAGGAGTTCTGGCATGCATATGAACTGGAGACTATGGCTGTAGTGCTCTCATTAAAGAAATTTCGTGTTTATGTGATTGGCCTCGAATTCACAGTGGTCACAGATTGTAACGCATTGAGATCAACACTAACGAAACGGGATTTAGTACCTAAAATTGCGAGATGGTGGCTTATGCTCCAAGAGTACAATTTTAGTATCGAATATCGACCAGGCCGCAATATGCAGCATGTGGACGCATTAAGTCGTAACCCGGTATTGGCACCCGACGACCAAGAAGAATTTGAAGTTATGAATATCACTACCAGCGATTGGCTTCATACCGTTCAAATGACTGACCCCCGTTTAAAACATATAAAAACCATCTTACAAACAAGTAAGGAGGACATTCAGGATATTACGAAGAATTATGTTTTACGGGACGATAAGTTATACAGGCGGGACGAGCGTAAGTTAAAATGGGTGGTACCGAGTGGGGCTAGGTGGAAAATATGCCAACTTAACCACGACGAAGCAGGTCACTTCGCAGCGGAAAAGACTTTGGAGAAAATTAGAACCGATTACTGGTTCCCAAAGATGAAGCGTTTTGTTTCTAAATACGTGGCAGCCTGCATTAATTGTGCTTATAGTAAGGAGATGACTGGTAAAAAGACTGGATATCTACATCCCATTCCTAAGGTTAATTCCGTGTTTCACACAATTCATATGGATCACTTGGGCCCGTTTATTAAGAGTAAACGAGGGAATACCTATATCCTTGGCATAATCGATGGCTTTAGTAAGTTTATTTTTATAAGGGCAGTTAAGAATACCAAATCGAAAACTACAATAAAAGCTCTCGAGGAGATCTTTGCAACATTCGGATCCCCTAAAGTAATTATTTCGGACCAGGGCTCAAGTTTCACATCCAATGAGTTTAAAAGCTTCACAGCGTCAATTGGAGTGAAGCATGTTCTTAATGCTGTAGCAACTCCTCGCGCTAATGGACAAATTGAGCGCTACAATAGGACTATTTTAAACTCATTGGCTGCAATGAATCATAGCATTGATGAAAAGGATTGGGACATCAATGTGCCCAAATTACAATGGAGTCTTAATAATACAATTAACAAGGGCGTAGGAAGGTCGCCATCTGAGATCGTATTCGGGCGGCGAACTACTGGTCAGTCTGAAGGAATATTAAAGGGAGCCTTAGATCAGTCAGAAGAAGAATTTGTCGATAAAAGAGAAGAAGTAAGGAAAGACGCGCAGGACAACATTATTAATTTACAAAACCAAATGAAAAAAAGATTCGATCAGGGTAGAGCACCAACAAAGCATTTTAAAGAGGGAGATTTAGTAATGATTCCCAATCACAACCCAGACAAAGGGAAGAGTAAAAAGTTAGCACCTAAGTTCCGAGGTCCCTTTAAAATTACAACAGTTCTTGACAAGGATAGGTACGTCGTAACTAATATTGATGGACACTCCAAACGTAAATATAGTAACATATTTCCCGCTGATCAGTTGAAGAGCTGGATCACATTTCAGTCCTCCCCTAGTTCTAGTATAGGCGATGAAAGTGATAGCGATAAGTCTTTAGTAGCTTCTGAATGTAATATCGGTAACACTCGTAGTTAATGTAAATGTTTATAAGATAAACAGCTTAAGCACAGTGTTGGACCGGTGGAACCCCTTATCTTTTACCTGTCCCGCTCCTATTCTTTGCAGCCTAGGCCCAGTGAGCCCAGAATTGATTGCAAGCCTCAGCAGCCCTGACTGCAGGCGATTGATTTAGCTAGCGATTACCATGAAGTTTTAATCGAAGTCTGTTAGAGGATTGAAGCAACTGACCCTCGGGTGGCAGTACTACGCAAGACATCAAACCAATACATTTAGTGGCTGACCCTCGGGTGGCAGCACTAAATAAGTGATAAAATCGTGTTGATTTAGTGACTGACCCTCGGGTGGCAGTACTAAATAAGTGAATATACCATGTTGATTAAGTGACTGACCCTCGGGTGGCAGTACTAAATAAGTGAATATACCATGTTGATTAAGTGACTGACCCTCGGGTGGCAGTACTAAACTAGTAATAGACATGTAATAACCGAACAACCCCAACCCCTTTGGAGGCATGTGAAATTCAACAGCGCAACTCATAGCAGTGATTCTCGCTTGCAGCAATACTGAAATTGAAAAATCTTATTTGTATTTACTTAATCCAACTTTGATTGCTACTCAACTTGGTTGTATTTGTCAAAAAAAAAAAGATGTAATATTAAGTTTATGGCAAATCAGGAATTAATAATGTACCTAAATATCATGAATTAGTAAGTGGATAAGTTAATCGAATAATTAATATTATATCAACTCAATTAGTATACGGCTATGAGGCCATACCCTCTGTCCAAGAATGGCCGAGCTTGTTTCGGAATAGGGACATTCCTAATACAGAATGGCCGTCTGTTAGCAATACTGGAAAATAATTATTTTAAATCATTTATTCTATTATAATAGTAGATGTAGATTTTGTACAAGGGTAACACTAATTGAAAATAAAAAGCGAAACAGGCGGGTATTCGGATTAAAAAAAAAAAAAAAAAGACGGAGTTTGTGGCTAGATGCTATTATTAAGAACGGATGGAGTAAAATCTTTCAAAATTAGAGTTGATCTTTTATTGAAGAAAGCCTGGACCGTTACACTAGGTCACTCTCTGGTCCATAAAATATCCTATGCCACAAATCACGTCGATCCATCGCTCCGTTTCGACGTGAAAGACGGAAAACATACAAACACACGCTTTCACATTTTTGTACATGATTAATATGTATAGAATGATTTAAAGTACAAGCCTTAGGAAATGATTCAAATAACGATGACGTATTGATCATAACATAATGACCTCCGTCCGTGCATTACGGACGGAAGTGTGATATAAAATATTTTTCACCTCAGACACCTCAAACAGGCAGGTTTTGCTATGAGAGAATCAGTGAGCAAAATCGCATTTTGCTCACTCCGTGAGACAAGTAACTTTTAAATTTTTTTTTTTAATGCTGAGTACCTACAGTGTGGGTCTACTCACTGAATTCCAAATATTTTAACCCAAGGGATTTGAACTTTACTTTGATCTGTCATAATTACTTTCCAAACGAAAAAAAGCCAAAGATATGATCAAATGTGTTGATTACAATCTTAAATTAATTTTTGGTATAAAAATAGATACCTAATAATTACATGACAACGAAATATTTTCCCAAAATGTAAATTCCCGATCTTTTAATAAAGTATGCAACCTCGTTGCACGAAAGCCGCTTTTCTTGTTTTTTTTTTATAAAAGAATTCCGTATACTGCCTCTGCAGTTGAAATAAATATTTGTTAAATTGAATGATTTTTTAATAAATCTATTTATGTTTATAAAATAAATCTTAATAAAATTCATATTTAAAGGTTAAATAACATTTATAATAAATTATACGTTTATTGTTCAACCTTTTTAATGACCCTAAGATGAGGCTTTTTGCAGTATTTAAAAATAAGTGTGACATTAGTACAAGAAGTTCTTACAATGCATGTTATGAGTATGAGATTGTATGTATCTACTGGAACACTTTTTTTATGGTTTTAAATGTGATTATTATATTTGTTTCTTAATAATCGGATTCTATTAAAAAAAAATGTGTTTGTTTTGTAAACAGGTAGGTATTTGTGGTTTTATTCTTATGTTACATTTAAATTTTGTTCTCGCTGCTGAGGTGAAAAATTGTATGTGTCACACGAGACCAAAGTTTTTTTGCATCTCGTGTATTTGAATCCCTTGTTGCTCTCAGGATTCTACCCTAGAATCACTCGCTAACGCTCGTGATTCAATTATAGAATCCTTCGCTTACTCGGGATTCAAAATCAACACTCGCAACAAAAAAACAACTTTGCTCTCTTGTTGCACAAATAACTATTATTATATATCAGTGAATTATTAATTATCAGACGATAACTTTTGCCAAACATACAAACTGATAATTGTGTAGTTTAATGTAAATAGTGGTAACCTCTGAAAATGTTTTGACGACGTGAAAGGCAAGTCAGAGGTGAGACGGCACGAGCCAGAAAAAACTGACTTGGAGCGGATGAAAATTGATAGAAAGCGGATTTTATCTTTGGAAAAAACCCAAATTATTGCTGCCTTTTTTTTTATTCGACTGGATGGCAAACGAGCAAGTGGTTCTCCTGATGGTAAAAGATCACCACCGCCCATAGACACCTGTAACACCAGGGGTATTGCAGATGCGCTGCCAACCTAGAGGCCTAAGATGGGATACCTCAAGTGCAAGTAATTTCACCGGCTGTCTTACTCTCCACGCCAAAACACAACAGTGCAAGCACTGCTGCTTCACGGCAGGATTAGCGAGCAAGATGGTGGCACCTGCAAAAAGATTTACAATGTTATCAATTTTGCTCTTAGGTACCTACTCGGTAATGGATTAAAAAATTAGGGTTATGGTTGGCGGCTGTTAAATCAGCACGGCAAAC
>NC_133493.1:11945606-11990508 GCF_025370935.1 Choristoneura fumiferana
CACAAGCGTGTCTCAATCACATCAATACTCACATGTTTGCATACTGCTGCATATACTGCAAATACGCCTGTTGCATCATCATCATATGATTAGCATAAGATGCAGGATCATTATTCACTGGCAAAAACCTCCCACCAAAGTTATTATAAGTATTAGGATATGGAGGCACTCTCCCATAGTTATTTACAAAAGAGCTCAAGTAGTTCTGCATCTCCACAGTGTGATTTTGATCATTCTGTCTCATTTCTGGTCTGGAGACCGTCTCGGGTGGTCGATCAGTGGAAGTAGTGACATTCCTTTGTCGAAGACCGTCTGGTATTGGCTCTGGTTGCGTTTCTGGCATTTTCCTCTTCGGTGTGCAGACTAGATGCATGGTGTGGGCTATTTGGCTCTCGTATGTGCGCAACACATCTTTGAGGACTATGTTGTCATCCAGCAACTGGCCGGAGTATATTATTTTTTGTTCGTCTGTACTCTGAAAAGATAGCATTGGGGAATAGAATTAGTTTGCAAGTGAAATGTGTGGTAAATGAGTGTCGTCCTTTCATGATTAACATTTTCCATGTTTCTAAGGTAGTGATTCACATGATTTGCCTATATGTCTATATCAAAATATCATAACAAAGTATAGCTTTACATAGTAAAATTATGGGCTGCTTATAATGACATGCTTCTTTTACATACATTATTTAAGTAATGAATAATAATAATAAGTAAGTGATAATGAGTGTTTTATTGACTTTAACACCGTTTTGCTGAACATTTATTACACTAGGTAAACATGTGCATAACAAATGCATTTTGATTGATTGTTAAAGCAATGAAATTTTTTATCAGCAGCCATAACTACTGCATAACTCCTAATTGTTTCCGATAAGGGTGTAAGATAAAAAAGTAGGTAACTGAAAGCTGTAAAATTATGTTTGTAGAAGTGTTGAATGAAATCATAAATTTCTGTTTTGCTATGATTCTGCATGTTTTGTTTGAATGAGATAATATGCAATGTTATTGTTGAACATAATCTCACATGATAACTTGTAACATTGGCTCAAGAACAAACTGGCTTTTTCATATTCATTCGACAAATATAGGTCTCATTCATTTTTCTTTTTCACCTTTTTGAAACTTATTTTTGCTTATAAGAAATGACCTGTGAAACTAAGATTTTGCTGATTTAAACATCTTTTCTCTCCGTCTCTGGACAAGGCAATTTTTAATGTGGTTTTCTATGACTTCCCATGATGCTGTATAGCATACATTCGGTGTAATCCTCGTTAAAATATAAGACAAAAAAAAACATATTTTTTTAATACATTAAGGTTACTATGATAATACTGTTTAACTGATGCCGTTTCTGTCTATTCAAACAAAACAAACAGAGACTGCATCACGTTTATCCCTCAAATAAATTTAATCAATGGATGGTGAAACGGGGGTAAATATTATGCCAAGTTTAAATCATAGCTCAGAATCATTAAACACCCACATGGCAAGTATATTTAGATTTAAGTGACATCAGAAATGATTCTGACATCACAATACAAGTTTTAGTGCAATATCATTCCAAGGTCACATTGTTGAGATTACAAACAGCGCACATTAGTACTGCCGAAAAATGGAGTTTCAATTATTATTTTAACCACTTTTGTAAACATTCAATTGGAATCCTAGAGATCATATGTATTATGGAAAGTAATACTGACCATTTTTATAGCCAAATGGTTGGAACTAGTCTTCAAATTTTCATGCATCTTGGGGACCCAAAGCAATGTTAATTAAAAATAAATGATTTTATGGGGAGGGTTTCGAGACCTATGTGAACTCTTGATTAATAGAATTTGAAACTTTTTATTTATCAGGAAAAGTTGACATTAGCTTAGGCGTAATGTACAAGATTCAGAACACAGGGCCTTATGAGGATAGAGCTAAAGGGAGGCGCAAAAACAAAAATTTACCTACTCTACCCCATTTGCTTACTTTAAAATCGAGCTTCAGTAAATTTCTATGGTATGATGCAATTTGGCCTAAAAATAACTATACTTACAGTAAAATTATGTTCATACAACACCTCAATTCAGCAATAACCATTAAAACTAAATCTAAAGCACAATGTTTAATCAGCCTTGATTTATTGACGTAGGTGTAGACCAAAAGCAAATAATGTGTGTATGTAATGATGACATCAACTTGCGCACATTAAAGGTTTATTTGAAGCTATAGGAAAATTTATTTCAGTTTCCTCAATATTATGATTTGTTCAATTATTTATTTGTTATGTTAATTCATGTATGTGTGACAACCAGAATAACTTGTTTAATTAAATTTATCACTCATCAATAAACAAAACATCAGCATACATGTGTGTACATTTCCATTATTAACCTACTTCAAATTTACTAATTTATTTATCCTAACTAATATTACAAATGAAATGAGAACGATTGTTCGTTTTTTACGCTTTCGCGTTAAGTATCTATTCAATAGATTATGGTGAAATTTGGTATAGAGATGCTTGACACCCTGGGAAAGAGAATAATTTTTCTACTGGAAAATTACAGTTTCCGCGGGATAGCGATGTACAATCTCTTCGCGGTTACAGCTACTATTTTACGTGCTATATAGAAATGATTTTACCTAACTACCTTCGACATCTGGCGGTGTTAAAAGATGTACACTGTTTGCTCGTATTTGAATTTATAGGTTTTTTTCTCATGAGGATAAAAGTTCAAGAGCTTTCGTGTTTATCTGATGTAAAAAGAGCTATATCTTACCGGTTTGCTAGGGTAGACCTCCGAAAGGTGTCCTTTCAATTGTCTGACGGTCCATGAAGATTGGCACTCCACATTTTGATCGTCAATTTGCTGGTTCGGAGCCTTGACAATCAGCGTGACGTTATCTGGGATCATTTTCGATCATCAAACTACGTCTAGTTAGATAATAGAATCACAACCCGTGATAATGATCACAGCAAAAAATAAAACGTAAAAAACACTGGAGGATATTATTGAAACGCAGCGAACATTTGACTAGCAATTTGGACTACGCAACGCGATAATAAAACCTTATATCCAAAGAGCCTCTTGTACGGAAGTATAATGATCAAATTAATTGGTTTTGATGTAAATAAATACTACACTCCGTAAGAGCTGGGCCCCAGCACTTGTCAATTTCCCTTGAAAATATTCGTCGATTTTTCATTGGTCCAGCAGTGACTGTTGATAACACTAAATTGTTTTCATATTGCGAATTATGGCAATACCATTCGCTAACAATATTGAACAGTGAACGTCGATTTCTGATTGGTTTTTTAAAGTCAATGAATTTGAGCAAAGAAAGCAGGCTTATTTACAGTGCTGCTAGACTAATTTAAATTAAGATTAAGTTTAAGCCACAACTGCCACAAGCCAGACAAGTTTGATAAAAAATAGCTACTTTCCCAACTGAAATTGAAGCATCAAATTTAGTGATCAAAAGCTAATAAAATTTAATTGTATCAATCTTCTTATGATCACGGCTTATGATTTAAAACACAATCGAAATAACTATTTCTACTATGCTACGTTTCATACTGCAGGGCTATACGAAACTTGAAAGTTGAAGTTCGTGTCATGTGGTCCCTCTGACACTTATACTATTTAATACGAGAGTGAGAGAGAGATCGCGCGACACGAACTTCGAGTTACGAGTTTCGTAGTAGCCCTGCTCTTTTTTTTTTAAATTTGAAACGGGCGACGTACAAATTTGTCACATTAGCCCATAAGGCAAAACCTAGGCAAAAGATTAACTAACCAGAACAAAAAAGTACATCTCACAATTGATGATAAGTAACTAATTCCTTGTCACATCAGCCAACCTGAAAAGCATCAACGCCATGTCTGAGTTCGGCTGAGCTAAAATACCCACAAACATTCCCGTGTCATACTTGCTCAGGTTGGCTGCTGCAACCAACGCCTCCCTTGCAGCACGATTCCTGCTGTGTCTTAAAAAGTTAATAACAGATTTCACACTGGAAACGAGCGTTGAGCGATTTTATGTGGCCGCGCCTTTAAGCTTTTGACAGTCAATCAATCATCAGCATCAGTCAGTTGACATTAGGTTGACATTTTAAGAAGTCGTTGTGTGTTGTTATTTACTATTTTTGTTAATTTTACTATATCGCAGATATCTATTTAAATTAAATTATTCTTCTTTGTTCGACAAGTCCATACACCGACTTATTTGACATCGTTGGTGGCAAGAAATGCTGTATTATCTGCGTTAACTCATCCAAATTTTTAATTATTATTTTATTTATCAACAAAACTGCCATTATGGGTGTGACGGTGTAAGTAATTGTCTTTTTAATAAACCGTTTAATTCAAGCAACATGGCCCATACAATAAATACCTTACAGACTAACATATTATATAAAAAAAAACAATTAGGTGGCTGGTGGCAGGTGGTAACTAGGTCCCTGGCCAACCCAGAATCCAGAGACCGAAACCCAAAGCTTACTTACGTACCTAGTCTCCTAAAAATGGTGTTATGTTGCAGTTTGCAGCAGTACCCAGTGCCAGAAAACAAAACCGGTACATATGTGATTGAACTTTTAACCAAGCGGTTATTGGCGTTAGGAGCCACTCAGCAAGGACAGTTCCTAGTCGATTGCGAGAGTTTTCTATCACATCCACAAATGGGTGAGTAATTTAAGAAATAAGGTTAAGAATAAATATCACTGGACACTTTGTATACAAGGCAACAAATAAACATGCTAAAATGTATTACTAAAATAGAACATTCATAATGTTTCATACAAATATCTGTCCCTACTAGGGATCAAACATCCAGGGCTTGCTTTAAGTACACAATGTGAACATAGCTATGAGGCGCGCATCCAGCCCTCAAAAAAGGTTGTGGTCACAGGCACCAGAAAATCAGTCAAGTGCGAGTCGGAGCAAGAACTTGCCCATGAACAATCATGACTCATGCCTGAACGACTTTTGGAATTTGATTATTTCCCTTTTTCCGCGCTTCAAGACATTATGATTGGTTATTTGGAGTCTTTTTGTATTTTTTATTTCAACTCCAAATTTGTTACTTTTACGGGTATCCCGTGAAACCATATCGAAAATACAAACTGAGACATGGATGCACAGAAAAACCAGAAAAAGAGACCAGTGCTCAGCACGGATTGCTGAGGACCTGGGTTCGATTCCCAGCGCTGGTCTCTTTTTCTGGTTTTTCTGTGCATCCATGTCTCAGTTTGTATTTTCCATATGGTTCAAGACATTAGCCATCCAAGCATCTCAATAGACCGTGAAAGTGTGTAGTCACAATCACAAGTCTATTAGGGTTGTTGAGATGTTATCGTCATAGCCAATAAAAGTACTTTTTTTTTAAATTTTGGCTATACTTTACGATTGAGCCAGCATCATGTCGATTTCTCTCAATAAAAAAATAAATAAAAGTACTTCAATAACAGTTTATTGTTTTATTAGCAGCAGAGCTACAACACAATGGCGTACATAGAAAGTAAAGTAAAGTTGACAGATATGTCAGTGTCACAGACAGTTTTTTAATCGAGACCACAGAGTGCGCATTTTAATACTTAACAAGGGTTGTGGGCATTGTGCCTACAACGGTGGCTCTGCCCTTGATAGCGATAGTCTTTTGGGATCCGTAAATAAACTATTGATTAGTAAATCATGTCTGGGGTCTAATAATTGCTACCAACTAAAATATTGGTCAAGTGCGAATCTGGGTCTGGATTTTGCACAAAATGATTTTTATACTTTATATATTTTTTAATCTTATATTTTAAAACTTTTTTAATGCCAATTTATTTTTCAATTAACCAGGCGCCACAAAAACTGTCCACATCCTTCATAACTCTGAACAGCCAGCATCAGTATTCTCCATCCTAGAAAGTGGTACAAAGAACATCCATGTTGTGGCCGACGGACTCTTCGATCTGTTCATGATGAAGCTAGCGCAACACTACACTTCCAAGAAACAAACCAAGATTGAGAGTAAAGGACCGAGGTTCGAACTTGGAGATTTCTGTGTCAAGCTTGGGTCGGTTATGATGAATCAGACCTTCAAAGGGATTTTAATTGAGGTATACTATAGTTTTTTTTTTATATCTTAACAAGCCTTAAGCGCCTACCTACACCATAATGTGACTATGTCAGCCTCAGAACTATTATTTGTTTTTTTTTTTACAAATTCAGAAATTCCCAAAAATCATACTGTGGTCTATATCTATATTGATATTGCATTATAAGCAACAGTGTCAAATTTCATGACCATACTCAACGGATATCATTTCAAAATTTTATCCTGATCCTGAGGGAATATATTGGGATAAAAAGTAGCCTGTGTTATTACAGATGTTCAGTTATCTTCATACCAAATTTCGTCCAAATCCTCCCATTTTAGTGAGAAGGAGTAAAATCAGGGTTCGAGAATATATCATGATATATATCCAATATATATCAAATGCTTTTTTTATGATATCAATACAAAAATTGGTTTAAAAACTTTGATATTGTTCAGTAATTTTTGGCTAGTTTTTGGGTGGTTTTTGGCCTTTGTTACTGTGTTTCAACTTCCCAAATGTAGATGGCGTTGGATTAGTTAAAAGATACTTCCTAATAGTAAGTTCTAATCCATGGCAACACTTCTGCCGGCGTTAATGGCGACAGACGTGTCAGAAAAATTTCGTTACGAAAGAGTTTTTGTTGTGTTTATTCTATTATTTTTTACAAAGAAAGTAATTGATAAAGTTCAGAAACAATTTTACTTAATTTATTTTACAAATAATAATATGGCTTTCATACAAAATGGATACATATAATATCAAACTTTGATATATATCGGATATATGTCATAAATATCCGATATTTTGATATTTATAATAAATATCTGATATTTTTGAACCCTGAGTAAAATACACACACACTCACAAATTTTCGCTTTTATAATATTCGTAGTGTGGCGACCCCTAGCGCCAACTAGTAAGCAAATAAAGAAACTGTACTACAGTGTGCCATCGAAATTTCCCAACTCGGGTGCATATATACAACAACCAACGCTCTTTGTTTGGACTTCAGTCCCCAGGCATAACAACTGCCTGGATAGAGATCTCTATTGTAGCCTCCCCACAGGAAGATAAATAACCCTCCTTCTCCCCTTTTTTTTCACGATCTGTTATGTGTAAGTTGATGTTTATGTTTTTCTGTTTGTGTGTGCCTGTGTTTTGAAAAATAAAGTCTTATCTTATGTTATCCTCTATCTCACTTCAGCTTTTCTCTTCCAGGTGGAATACCGTCCATGTGTAATGGCGAACGCCGTGTGGAGTCTTCTTCGGGAGTTCCTCCAGGGCCTCCTCGGAGCCTCGGTCCCGGTGTCTCCACCTCAACACCTGCTCAGCCGAATGCATGAGATATACACACCAGTAGACACCGTGCATCAGTACCTAGAACATTTTGGACAATACAGGAAAGTCACGGGACTTAGAAACGCTTAGGGATAAGTGGAAGTGGGTAGTTACAAATTTACAGCATGATAGGTCAGTTACCGGCCCCATAAATTTTTATTCTTGTTTCGACGGGCTTATTGTCTAACGCACTATCGCTTTCGCCATTCTTTTTTGCCACACGGTATAAGATGAGGGAAGAAAGAGATGGTGAATGCGACCGCGAGCGCCTGTGCATCGCAACATCATAACTATTACAACACCTGGGACTTGACGCTTAACAAAACGAGCAATAATAACCTCGACGTTCCGGTCATGCATATATTGTAGATTTTTTTGTGACCATCATAAGTTGTTATAGCCTATAATGGAATAAAATATTTTGACTGTGACTGACTTAGTAGTGTAGGATACCTATCACGTTCGCTTAGCAACGCGAGTCTTTACTACCGCACTCGTATCTCGAACTACCCGCACTTGCTCGCGATTTTTTCTTAGTCCCAGGTGCTGTAATAGTTGATGGTGAAAATTACGAAACTTTGAAACATATTATATTAGCAAAAACCCTGTTTTAGACTGCGATGTATTTTTGTCTCAATTACCTTACTGATAAATGCGTTTCCGTGTAATGTACATAGTGTATATCAACAATAAATAATAAGTTTTCATTCACTAGTTTCATTTCTAACCAATGAATAATACGATTATGCATTCCTACTCAAGATCAGTATAAATATTACTATTTGTTTATCAAGCCAGCAAATCATAAACATAAAGTCGTCAACATACAATTATGATTTAACCCAGTCAGTGTACTACCGGTTTCTGGTAGGTATATGCGGTAGATTAAAGTGCAATTTTAATAAGTTTTTTTTTGTTATATAAAGCACTGTTTTTGTGCAATATGGTTCGAGTAAAATAGTTAGATTTTGTTCATGAATTTTATTTAAATTTTCCTGTAAGTTTTTGAGAATGAAGATTTATATCGTTGTGTTTGTTTTCTATGTGCATGGTGAGTACCCTCAGTCCTTTTATAATTAGTTATCATCTTTCTCCTGTCTTATGTACGGACTGTTGACAATTGAAAATTTTAAATTGGTCAATTCGTCAGGACGGACTGGACCAAAATGGACTGATGTCACAATAAGCGTGTAACGGATGTCTAATGCTTTCTAAACACAAAAACTCTTGATAATTTCAGTGCAGAAAATGAGTCAAGTAGAGATAGACTATATCGACTGTGGAATCGACGATAGTAGCGACGTCAAAGAGGGCCCTGTGCCCGACGGGGTGTATCCTTGGCTCGGGATTCTGTACTACACATATTGTGAGTACCATTGAAATAATTATACCCCCATCCATCACTACCATCAGCCTAATGCCTCCTCTCACAGTGGGACCAAGCCCTATACTGTCTTGCCGTCCTGCTGCCGCTAATATTATTAAATTCGAAAGTGAGAGGGACGGTACGACACGAACTTCGGTTTTCTAATTTCGTAGTACCCAGTGCAGATCGCGAAATTTACGTACGACGACAGTTTATAACCCCTCGTATGCGGGAACTAAAAAAGTACTGAATTCTAGTCTCATTTGCTTTAATAATCACAAATTCTGCTGATCTATCTATCTACAGCAGCCCTTGTTGCGTCCGTCTTCGAACGTAGGCCTCCTCTTCACGTTTCCACGTCTGTCTGTCCCCTGCCACCTTCATCCAGTTAATGCCGGCTTGCTGCCGGATGTCATCCGTCCATCTCTTAGGAGGTCTTCTGAATTCTGCTGATACTTACAAATAAAAAAAAAGATAGCCTCAAATTTGGCACGGATCCGCGTCTTGCATACGACGGGTATAAACATAAGCGAACCGGCATAAATCGGCATAGTTGAGCGGTAAAATCGGACATTACGAGTATGTGGATGAATGTCCGGGGAAAAAGCCCACAGTACCGTTCATTTTGGAACGCTTTGGAAGCATTTTTCCTGAAGTAGACGTCTTTCAGCTGATTTGATTATGATGCTATTGGTTAATTCCTGTATGACTAGCTCTTACACTGTATTTAACACCAATAGACGGCGAGTTAGGCGAGAGCCGAGCGGTGACCACCGTGGCGTTGGTGCAAGCTGAATTCGTTATAGCAGTGTCGGCGGACATTGACCCCATGCCCAAAAATGATTTCAGGTGAGCAATTTCCAGACATACTTTTACCTTACCTTATAAGTTTCGATGAAAATGCAATAATGAAGTAACATCAGAAAAAAGGCTTAAATTTCCACCAGAGAGGTGCGAGGTTGCGTGCGATGCGTATAGTTAAAGTTCAACAGGCGCAGGTCAGGATCCATTACTGGGAGTTGATTATAACTCAGTTCCAGTGTGGTTTATTCAAGTTGGATAATACAGTTAGCAAACAAAAATTTTCAGGAGCAAGGCGCGCGTGTTGCTCGGCGAGGGGTGGGAGGGGCGCGGGCGACGCGTGCGCAACTACGTGATCCACCCCGAGCACGGGGAGACCCGGAACACGCTCGCGCTCATACAGCTGAGGAGCCCTGTAAGGGACTGTGAGTCTTAGGGCCACGACACACGACACCTTTTTGATGCGTGCGTCCTCTTCGCGTTTTCATCGCGCTTTCGCAGATTTTACACGTTGTTTGTCACAAATGAAACGGGCAGCAGGGCTACTCCGAAACTCGAAACTCGAAGTTCGTGTCGTGCGGTCCCTCTCGCTCTCGTATTAAATAGTATAAGTGTCAGAGGGACCGCACGACACGAACTTCGAGTTTCGAGTTTCGGAGTAGCCCTGCTGTAAGCACGTTTGTATATACAAACGCATTTGAAAGGATCTTTGAACGCGCGTTTGTGTCGACAAACGCATCGCGCGTCATCGTGGGGGGACCGACAAAACCGCGTAACATTTTTTTTTTGCTATTTTAATTTTGAACAATCGCACCTTTAAAATTAAACAGAAATAATTCGAAATTTTCTCATTTGAAAATTCAACCAAATTGTGTTTTATTTAAAGTTTATTTTGGAACTGTGAATATTTCGAATTGTTTCAGTTTAATTTTAAAGTTGCGAAATGTCCATTACTCGTATTAAGTGAACCTACCTACGTTGTAAAAAAAAGTAATATGAAATATCGTAATTTTGTATAGAACGTCGTTTTTTTTCCCTCGCATTCAAAGTGAAAAGTCGCGAGACTATAGTCACACTCGAACTATAGCACCCCTCGCTCTGGTCGAGTGGCTAAACATCTCGTGTTTATTATGACTTCTTTTAGTCCCTTGCTGAACAATCTACTATTCATAGAAATTGCCCTATGTTTCAGCTAAAATATTACACCTCTGTCCGCCGCCAGAACGACTGAGACAGCCTATATTTTACGTCGTGAAGTTTGATGACAGTAAGTCTCAAATAAAACTTTGTTATTCACACTAGCTCACGCCCGCGGCTTTGTTTTCCAATCCAATAATATAACTTAAAATTAAAAATATTAAGTATCTATAGACTGCCTTAAAAAAAAACTAAGAACAAATAATCTTAAAAACTAAGAGGAAGAAAATAACTCTTATGGTCTAGAACTCTGTTACTTAAGTAGCTAATTTAAAGTTCAACAGTTCGGACCACGGAACAGATGTTCTTTGGTTGGGACCCATTAATTTAAATCGTGACTAGCTCAAAAAATCTTATTTAAATTACGAGTAGGTACTTAACAGTGTTCTAGACTACTAGACTTATTTTCTTCCTTTCAGTTTTTAAGGCAGTCGGTTTTTTTATGCATAATTTGCAGAAGAGGGACCCCCTGAACGAAGGCGCCGGGGTGCGCCATTGCGCCAAATGCAAGTGGCTAGTTGTCGTTCATTTGAGTGTTCTAAGGGGGACGCCTTTGGGGACCCCTTGGCGCGGGAGGGGGGGCTTTGTTGATGATGATGATGTTTAACTTGAACTTAATTTAATTGTCGTGTTTTAGATTACGAAACTCTTCAGAAGCGAGTTATACCAATGGAGCATGTGCCGGCTAAGATGTGCCAGGAGTTCTATGTGGCGGCAAAGGTACCTAAGTTATTTTGGTCTGTTGTACTCTCAGCCAAATATGTGGTCTACCTTAAAGTTGATTATCGTTTGCATACGATACTAGTCCTATTAATATTATACCTATCACTCAATCTCACGCCTCTGAATGCATTTCATAACATTGCATTAAATGAAGGACTACGATGGACATGTTTTAAGTTAACCGTTTGTGTTTGGTCTTGTATCAATTTTTTTCATTAAATGCTGATTTAGATTATTCTCATTTTTGTCTTGTTTCAATCTCTTCAGTTAATTTTACCTTAACTGTTATTATACTTATTAGGTATATTTTGCAGGCGGGTGTTTTGATTTTTCAATTATTATTTTTATTTCAACATTTTCTTGCACCATTCACGGCGAACCAATTTTTGTTTATTTGTAAAATTGTGCTTGATTTATCGCGAACAATTTTTTTTTACAACCAATTAAATGTTTATGTTGTAGGTATAGTCTGTCAAAAAAGAGAAGAAATTAAAAGTGGCAACACTGTAGTGTCATCCCTTTCAAACCCTGTCAAACCAAAAAGGGAGGACACTACAGTGTTGCCACTTTTTAATATCTTCTCTTTTTTGACAGACTGTATGTAATATCTTATTTATGCACGTCATACTTATTCCCAGATATGCCTCTATTTTGCGATATGTAACATGACGATCTTGCATTGTTCGTTTTCACACAGCATCGATATATCGTGGAACAACAACCGATTTCTGGCGTCCTTCTTTGAATTCGTCCGAGAGCATATGACGTCCACGGTTGAACTAACAAAGACAGTGATAGACGATTGTTTTCGATGGGGCTTCATCACTAAAAGTCGAAGTTAGTTGATCGATGCCCTGTTGTTGCGACCCGAATTACTTACCATAATTTCACTTGCCACACCAACGTTTGCTATAAAATATATAGAACCTGCTGTTTTCAGGATTTTTTCAAATGTAATTTTATAGAATGCAGTAGGTAAGGTTAGTTTATTATCAAATCTGAAGAAAATACTAATTCAGAAATAAATTACTTTATGACAAATGAAAATTATGTAAAACGAAACATTATGGCATATGAAATTCGGGCAAACGATAGGGAACCTACGTTTACGTTGAAATCGAAGGAAACTGAGGAAGGTTCACTAATGTTTCGCAACTAACGTTTGGCAACCTGATTCATTTCGCAACTTTTCATTCCGCAACTGCTTAATATTTCTGAAAATATTTCAGGATTTTGTTAAAACTAACCTGACCTAAAAGGCTCTACACGATGGCCCTAAAATAAATCCTGAAATATTTACAGTTGTAGAGTTTGCGAAATGAAAAGTTGCGAAATGAATGAGGTTGCCAAACGTTAGTTGCGAAATGAACGGATACCAACAGAGGAAGCATACTCAAACCTGCGAAGCAATTCAATGGTGGGTGTGAAGTTCGGCCCAAGCCCTCTCATTCTGAGACCCTGTGCCCAGCAGTGGGACGTATTATAAGCCGAGATCATGATGAATGACGGTAGTTTCATAAAACGTCGGTTGTTTCAGCTTTACGAAAGGAAGATGCGCCCACCGCACGTGACCTGCGCCATTTCTCTGGAGAGCATGAATCCTTGCGTGTGGGAGGCCGGTGCTGCTCTAGTGGCGCGCGATATTTGGGGCCGCTGGATGCTGGTAACGTACCTAGCTTTACCAACTCAGTCTAACATCTTGCAGTCTGTGTGTGGGGGGGAGGGGGGGGGGGATCATTCCATATAAATTCGCTGATGAATATTTGAAAGTAAAAAGTTGAAGTTGGAGTGATCACTATACTTGGTTTGGATAGGTAATAACTTAAATGTAAACAAACACATCAGCTGCTAGATTCCGTACATTCAAGAATTTTAAACATTTTACTTACTTAATCTATCATTGTAATATAAAATAGACTAGTGTATTTCAAATACAGAAATGTAAATGTTTAGATAGTTTAATTTTTTTTTTTTTTTTATTCCACTGGATGGCAAACGAGCAAGTGGGTCTCCTGATGGTAAGAGATCACCACCACCCATAAACATCTGCAATACCAGAGATATTGCAGATGCGTCGCCAACCTAGAGGCCTAAGATGGGATACCTCAAGTGCCAGTAATTTCACCGGCTGAATGGGGGAATTCCAATATTTTAGACACAAATTGACGTTTTTTTGTTTACATTTAGTTAAATACCTATCCAAACCAAGTATAGTATACTATACAACTATAGTAGATAGAAAAGACATCGGTAATTTAGTTTATCGATAAAGGAACTCCCTCTTCTTTAACTTGGGAGTTAGACTTGTCGGTGGAGTATCCTCCACTCATCCCTCCCTACCTGTCATAAAACTTTGCCCCCTGGATTCCTATGCCTGGTTCTTTCTTCAGTTAGGGCTCGGGGTCCGCGGGCCGGGCTGCGGCGCGCCCTCTCGCTACCTGGACATGGCCAGTTACTTCCCGTGGGTACGCGACAGCCTCGACAGGTTCCAGCGGCTCACCATCTCTAAGATCACGGACCAGCAGTATGTGTTACGGAGTGAGTACTGTATCATCTTTAGAGGGTTCTTTCTGCAGTCAGAGCGGCGTCGCCGGCTACGTATCCGAACAATTCATATAGAAAAGTATCGTCTGTCACTGACTTGGAGGCGCTTTGGGTGGCGTACTGCCGTTTCGGCAAAATAAGTTTCGCCAAATTTCACTTCCCAAAAAACTTATCGCAGTAGTTTCATTTCCCAAACGAATCTTTAGCATATAACATTTCGCATTTTATTCATTTGGTCAAATTATCATTTGGCATAATTTTACATTGGCAAGTGTTTTCTTTTGGCTAATATTATTCCAAAAAAGTGTTTGTTCAAAATAACACTTCGCACACGAACCAACCACAGAATCCAACTGCTATCAGAAAAGTAGGTTATTTTGCCATGCAATATTTTGGAAAGAGTGCTGTATACCAAACGATACATTTAACTAAATAATACTTGGTAATATGAAACATGGCTAAGTAATTATTTTCGAAACAATAATTTGCCAAAAAATAATGTACTAACTGTTAAATTGCGATAAGTTGTTTTAGCAAATGATTTTTTGCCAAATGATAATTTTGAGTAAAATATTTTGGGATTAGATATTTTGGGAAAAGTTTTTTGCCCATACATTAGTAATCCGCTTTGGGAACGTTGCCAATTTGGAAGCGTAGCTATAATTTGCAGCTCTCTTCGTGGCGACTGACTGCTCTGGCAGCTTGGCAACGTCGCCACTAAAATGTACACGCCGCGGTCTTTATTATGGGCGGCAATCTCTACTTCCATTCCCGATGACGTAGTCGAACTGTCTGAAGAGTAGCCATGGCTACTCCGTTTGGCGACCTTTGTACATTACCCGCAAGTCGCGGGTGAGCAAAGTGGTTGTATCGGTTCAAACCACCGATATAGATTACACTAGATAACGCAAACACCTCAATCTGTATGAAAACCTAACTCAACTGTATCTCAAGAGCGAATTAGCAATGTGAATTCCCCGATCCCCGATGTCCGCGCAAAATCGATTCAAATGCGCCGCCCGTCCACGCCGTGGGGCTCGAGTCAGTCACTAGTTATGATTAGTCAGTTAGCGGCCAGTCTTTGTATGGGACGGACGTTTGGTCGGGGTTCGGACACGCGAAGTAGATGCATTTGCGTAATCTAGTGTCATCTATATCTGTGGTTCAAACCTAACCTAACCCATTCTAAGTAACCAACGCATGAGGTATTCTGAAATAGTTTCAGGTGTTAGGACAATCAATGATTAGGACGAACATTACATTAGGGCGAACAACTTAAGGCGATACGACGGGCTCCCTCAAATCGGATCAGCAGATTTTGAAATGACAAGGGTTTCTTTTTCTAAGTTGGTTAGGTCATTGACATTCTTGATTTTGTTTTAGCAGCTGCCTGGAGCGCGAGGCCGGGCGAGAAGTGGAGTTTCACGCAACGGTTCGGCGCGTGCGACGCCGAAGAAAAGATCAACCTCATATATAGGGACTTTTTTAATATGCAGACTGACTCCACTGACGAACATCACTACGCTTCTTACAATGTAAGTACAGACGTAATTAATAATTATGATTGGTTATTTGGAGTCTTTTTGTATTTTTTATTTCAACTCCTTTGTTACTTTTACGGCCATCCCCATCCCGTAAAACCATATCATAGTTTGATTGCTAAGTAGCGACATCTCTTGTCTGGGTGAGTGGTTAGTTCAGAAAGAATGTAACGTCTCTCGATGAAAGCGAAACATAGATGTCGCTAGTGCTGCTGCTTAAGTAGCGTAGTAGAAATAAGCTGAAATTATGTTATATCAAATGACTGTTATGTTTTTTATCCATTTATTCTTTTTAACTTAATTTATTTTGATACGTTCCCATCCGTAAATACTTTTGATGACTATTTCCTATTATATTGCTTTACAGATGACGATATTCGACAACGTGGCGTATTCTTGTTTGACGCTGGAATTGAAGAACGCCTCAGCGACCTCCTATATAAACGTGAAACACATGTGTCCGAGATACAGCTACGGTCCGGCCTGCCATACTTACAGAGGTATGACAGTAAATAAATAAAATAAAATAAGACTGTATTGCTGTTTGTTTTTCACTTACTCGTATTTGACAATAATTATAAGTTTCTGTTAAAAAAATCATTTTTTATACAAACTTTTTTTGCTGACTGTACTTTTTGTTGAATGTACTTGCATTGTAATTTAAACTGCATATCCGTACCAAATTTCAAGTCGGTACTATTAACCATTGAGGAGTTCCCTCCTGCGGAGACAATCCTGGCAGGACCATCAAGATGTCACTACCAGATTATTGTACTGTCTCTTACTTTACATAGTATATCAAATTTCAAGTCAATTGGACCGCTGGTAGTGGGTCAAACTTAGCTTCTAAGATTTGTAGAAACTTTGTTTGTGGCTGTTTACACCTGATTGCCTTGGTCTTAGACGAAGATTTTACTCTATGCACTAGAGCATAAAAAGTAATTTCATGTCGTCTAGATCCAGCATAAACACGAACTTTACGAGAATGAGAAGTGAAAAACATCTTTCCCTCAGGCACGGTATTCGAGATACGAGTCTACATGAAATTCACGGCGAGCTGCTGGTTCGAACTGAACGCGTGGGGTTGGCACAAGAATATGACCCTCATCGACATCCACGAATGGAAGTGGGAGGAGGGCACTTACTACGAGGACTTCAGAATGATACCGGAAGAGTACATCGGGCCTACATACATGACAGAGTTCGGGTTCGAACCTGTAGATACCAAGTATTGGGTGCCGGAGTATAACGTTTGGCAGACTTCTACGCCGCCGCCGCCTAAACCTAGTACTACTAGGAAGCCGGATGAGATCGATGGTAAGTTACTGCATAAAAATATCAACTTCCCCAGTGTGCAGACGCGTTGTCAACTGCACAGTCGAGTGCTAAAATATGGACTTATTCTAACCCTGAATATGTACCATCAGCCAAATATGTGGTCTACCACCCTAAGTTGAGTCGTCGTCCGAGCAAGACGTGTTCTTATCGCTTTACCCACACATAGGGCCGCGCGCACAACTGAGTTGAACTATCTGTAATAGCTTGCATGTCATAAATTATTATTATTCCCTCAATGGCGGCCTTAAGGCTTGGGCCAATGTCAGTTGCGATGACAGGGTTGCGGTTGATTCTGCAGAACGCCAACAGTATGACAGCAGCAAGAAAATAATTTTGAAAAGAGAGAGAAAAAAAATCCTTTTCGGCCAACGCTGTTGCGGGAGTCACGACAATAATGCCAATAGACGTGTCTGTCGACTTGAAAGTTCGACTTTAGCGACATATTATTATAAAAATGTATACCACCTTATTTGGCTGATGGTACCACAGACTTTTATTCCGACGTAATAAGGCCGTAGTAACATGTTTTTGAGTGATTCGAATAGATACATATTTTTCAACTTGACAGTTCCACAACTTCCACTGTATCAGAATGGGTGTCCTAAAAAAATTAAATTTTCACTTCTCATGCTCGTAAAGTTCGTATTTATGCTGGATTTAGGCGACATAAAATGACTTTTTGACTAAAGACTTGACTAATGACTAAAGAGATGGTGAATGCGATTAGACAATACGGCCTCAGGTTTCAAAACCGTAAGGTAGGGCGGGCAAGACACACTGCTCAAAACTGTTTTTTTTTTACTCAATGCGGTATTTGACTATTTTTTATTAATTTTATAGATTAAATCTTGACAATGACAATGCATGTGGACAATGATCAAATGCATATATAACAGAGTTATGAAGGTTTGAAATTCAATATTAGACAGAGAAAAACTTACTTGCATGTGACGTCACACGCGAGTACCGCCATACTTGCTGCATAGAGAAAAGCGTTTTAGAAAGAGACATATATATAGATTTTTCAAAAAATCGTTATCAATCCAATTTTCAAACGAATTATTTTTTCTCTTTGCTAAACATTGTCCGTATATCTATATTTTTATAATAATATACAGGATATGGTATATTATACTTGTATTATTTCAGATCTAACCATGCATGAGGGCTATTATCTCCATACGACGCCGGAAACGGACATCAAGGTCACCAAGCCGCCGTTCAAGAAGAAGCCCACGCCCGGATGGGAAACCGAGTCCGATTCCGATGACTAACTGTCCTGGCGAAGTTGTCAGAGTGACAGCTGTCAGAATGACAGCGGTTTGACAGTTACGGTAAGAAGCAAGTAGCAAATGAAGTTTTTGGTGATTCGATTTGTAGCATTCGAAGATGGCGGATGTAGACAATATCTAATTTTGCTATTTCTGTTTCTTTGGCTAGTTGAAGTATAATTTTTATAGTGTTTTATGCGGCGATTAACCTTAACAGTGAACAGTGATCCCAAAATCCTATATTGCTCTCGTGTCTAACATTTTTTAATGCGCAAGTGGTCTCCACGTGGTTTCTGGAATTTTACTATAAAGTTGCAAAAACTACAATCACCGTACAACGTCCCTCTCAAAGAGAGTTTACCTTGACACTGGCGAAATTGTCCTATTAATTAGGACAGAAAAGCCATATTTTAAAAGAGAAGAAGAAGAAGAAGTTTTTGGTGTAAATATTACGATGTAAGAAATAAACACTTTAGTTGTGATTACTCCTTTGTATTATTACTGCAAAGTCATTACGATTATGGCAAATAACTATCATGACGGAGCTGTCAAAGCGACAGCTGTTTGACAGTTGATGGAATGACGCAAGTAGGAGAAGTTTTTTTGGTGGTAACGTGTTTTATAATCGATGTTTTGGTAGAATCGCGGAGGTTTGAGCGATGCGCGGGGCGGGCGGGGCTGGCAAGTGTAAGAACTGATTGGCGCGTGTGGGCTGTTACATGCGCAGAAATTAACGACTTACACGCCGCTACAGTAGGGCTACTACGAAACTCGAAGTTCGTGTAGTGCGGTCCCTCTGACACTTATACTATTTAATACGAGAGCGAGAGGGACGGTACGATAAGAACTTCGAGTTTCGTAGTAGCCCTGCAGGCGCGTACAGATTCTGCGCGGCAATCACTCGAGTATTGGATCGCGAGGCCGGGCGCAATGGAGACGGGTTTTCCGCGCGCGGCAGCTCGAACATTGCCGCGCTCGAACGTGCCGCGCGGCGATCCGAGCGCTGTCGGTTTTTGAGCCCGCATCAAAGAAGCTTCAGTCGCTCACCTGGCGTCACTGGCGTGCGCGCAGGTTGGACGGTTGTGTTGCGACGAACGTTTGCTAGCTGGATCGCTTGCCTCGCGCAGCCGCGGCGGTCTACCTAAATTCCATCGAACATTTGCCGCGCATAATCCGTACACACCTTACCACTTACACGTGGCGGCCTGTTAACTGTTTTGTTGAAATTTTCATCATCATCATCAGCCGGAACACGTCCACTGCTGAACAAAGCCCTCCCCCTTAGAACGCCACAATGAACGACCACTCGCCTCTTGCATCCACCGCGCTGGTTGCCCGCAAGTCCCACAATGTCGTCAGCCTATCTTGTGGGAGGCCTGTCTACGCTTCGTCTTCCGGTTTGTGGTCGCATTTGAGGACTTTTCTCCCCCCACGGTTATTTTACGTATTCCTCGTTTTACTTGAAATTAGTACTTATGTTTTTTTATAGCATAGACAGTAGATAGATGACGCAGATCCCCTGATGGTTAGCAATCTCTGCGGACGCACGCAACTCCGTTAAAGTCACTGGTTCGTTGCCGCCTTTTTACAAACACACTCCTTTCCCTAGGTCCCTATGTTGAATATAAATATCTTGATGTCTTGTCGAAATTATGCAATGAAACATCTTTCAATCCTTGTCTAATCGCGATCTAGTCATAATTACTTTGCTCACTTCTTTTAAAATTAAATTTATTCAATAACTTACATACAAAAAATGTCACCAGAAGAACATGTAACTTTGTAACAGTGATTCTGTGATGTAACCTTTGTCGACGCAGTGTACGAAGTTCTTCGCCAAATCAAGCATCTGTTTGTTTTCCAAATTCTCCACTTCATGAATGTCAGCTATGTTTCTGATTTTGGTCTCCGTCAACCACTGAAAAAAAAACTGTTTGTATTTATAGCAGTGAGTCGAACAATTTAGTTTTTAACCCCCGCCCGACGCAAAAAGAGGGGTGTTATAAGTTTGACCGCTATATGTGTCTTTAGTTACTATTCAGAATTATCGTAAACAAACTTTGCCATATTTGTCATCTATTACAGACTCATATCAAAAATTTTGGCATATGTTTTTCTTGATATCTCTTAACTTCGACAGACGGTTCAATTCATTATTAGAAACTACCTACCTGATAATTAACTTTAGGCCAAATCGAAAAAAAAATACTAAAATTGTTTTTTTGACGCCATACACGGTCCCAATAAAATGGTGTTAAAAATAAATGCTTACCCCTAATGCCACTTGTCTATTCGTTATATCTTCCGCTGTCAGCGTGGTTGTAGTGTTTTCAAAGCTAACCGCTAGACCGAAGTACGAATATTTACACACTTCATTTATAAAAGTATCCCAATTGTACATGTTAGGATTACTGCCGAGATTTTCTATTTCTATAGCCAATGTTTCGTGATAATTTTTCAATAGTTCTTCTTCGTATTGAAGCAAATCTGTGTTGGTGTACAGCACACTTACAACGTCGAGTACAGGACTAGCGCACCTAGTTTGTTGAAAATCCATCATTTTAACATCAACAGGCATTTCTCCTTCATATTTGAACATGTAATTACTAACGCTGCAATCACCGTGCTGAATCACACAGTTATTTTTATCGTTTACAGCTTTTACTAAATCTTTAAATCTACTTTGAACAGCAAATTTGTTTATTAGTTCAATATATTTTGTATTAGGATATTCTTTCTCGACAGCATCTTTGGCTACTGACCAGATTTTAGACCATAACCTTTTGTAGCAACTCCAGTTACTACCGTCATAATAAGTTTCAGTAATCCCATTGCATATTCTTTCGAATTCTTCACAACTTTGTTCTTTCATAGCAAAGGATATTGCGTGAAATTTCGCTAGAGTCACTAAGACTAATTTCGCATGTTTTAGGTCTAATTTCTTTTTTGGACTCTCAAACCCTTGTATATGTTCGTTGGCAAATACTAGAGAGTCCTGCTTTCCATCACAGACTGATAAAAAGAGTCTAAGATGATTGTTAAAAGGCTTTGTTGCTCTCGAACTGTGAAACTTTAGCAATGCTGGCAAGATATTCTCGTAGAATGCGATTTCGTTTTTGAAAAACACGTCGCTTCGAAAGCTGAGGCCTCTTGATTTATTTCTCGGGTATGTTTTGAGAACTAATTCTACGTATTCATACCCTTTTGGACGTGATGCACAGACTTTCCACCGAATTACTTCGCTGATGTACGATGTTGACAGATTGTCGAGATACTGGGGAAGAGACGTTCGTTTTAGTATTGTTTTACTTGATTTTTAAAACCTGTTTAGACCTACAATAAAACTTGTGAAAGTTACATTACATTGCAAGGCCGGGATTTTATAACATTCCCGTGGGAATTGCATCGTGGTCTATAATGACGTTGCATAAACCCGCGGATGAGGTAAGTATCGAGATTTTATCTCAATCCCGTGGTAATATCGAGATGCAAACTAGCAAAAACAATAATAGGTACTTATTCCAGATGTCTATCTACGTGCCAAATATCATCGAAATCCGTGCATCCATTCTAGCGTAGCGTGAAGTAACAAACAAAAATTCGCGTGGTAATTCCCTAAAATTACATCGTGGTTTTCATTGACGTTGCATTAAAAACAACCATGCCACATTAATCTGAGTCTATACAATTTCCAGCTAGCTAACATACCAAATTAATTTCATCCAAATCTGTCCAGCCGTTTTAGTGTGAAGTAGTAAAACACACACGCACAAGGGCACACATACTCACAAACTTTTGCATCAATAATATTACTAGCTTTTGCCCGTGGCTTCGCCCGCGTGTAGTTCGGTAATCGCGCTGGAACTGTGCATTTTCCCAGGATAAAAAGTAGCCTATGTCACTCTTTGGCCTATCAAATATCTTTATGCCAAAAATCACGTCGATCCGTCGCTCCGTTTCGACGTGAAAGGCGGACATACAAACACACACACTTTCGACTTTATAATATTAGTATGGATTACAGTAGGATACTTGGCCACGGATAAGTCCATACTTTAGGTACGACTTCAACATCGGCTTGTCATTCTACCCCTTAATGGATTACTTAGGTTATAAAAATACAACCCAATTGATAACCTCTTCCGTTTTTTGAAATCTGTTAAAAAAATCTAAGCTTACTATGACATGAGCGAAGGTGGCTGGCTCACCAAACCACTTGGTGAGGGAACTGCATAGTAAATCGTAAGAAATTGCAGGCTCCGGGTACGTCTCAGGTCTCTTGCAGAAGTAGATACCCATCTGAAAATAAATGCTAAGATAGATTTGGTAAACGCTGACGAGCAAAAATAACGGTTCCACGCAAAATGACGGTTTATCATTAGTACCTACCATACCTAATTATTATTTTATTAACATGGAAATAAGTACACATGCACTTTATGGTAAAACTACTTGGAAAATTAGTTAAGCGCAAGAATTGGGAATATTTTTTACATGCTTATGACCTCCAAATAGTTAAGTCAAAGTCAAAGTAGGTATCTTTATTTGTAAACATAGGTGGTTACAATATACACAAGGTGTTATAGCGTAATTATTGGTAACACTATGTTTCGCCCACAGGCATACAAATAATTTGCAAGTTAACCTAATGCAAAAAATATAAAATAAAAATCGTCAATTTTTTTTAAATTTGTTAATAAGTACAATTTGGAAAAACAAAACATGTCAAACTATTTAATACAATACGTTATAATTGAATTGTGAATATAGATTTATAAAGTACATATAAATTACATATTTAAGGACATAATTATGTCTTTCTATATAAGGAATGATTTTTCACATATAAACGTAGTAGCTTCATAATATTTATTCATAATTGGCCTAACCATAAGCCAACTTTTTTTTTATGATCGCATGCAGTCTGACCTTAACCTATTTTATTTGTTTTCCTGTCCTGCTTTTTCCCGCGCACGGGAAAAACCGCAGATGCCAAACTATTATAATTGAAAATGCGCTGGTCAGTAACTTTCTCCAATTAAATATTTTCTTTGTGATCATTCGTGTTCGTTATTAAAAGAAACATTGTAAGCAAAAGACGTGAATCACTGACGGAAAATTTTATACAAAAATACGCTGTTTAACAACTTCATTACAAATATGAATGAATAAAAATACAGACAAAACTAGTTTCGTTAAACAATCAAAATTAATACCTAATATCATTCACAATATTAATCAGCTTTTTAAAATTTACACTTTTGAAACGTAATAAATATAAATAATAATAATAAACAGAACCAACGTACCACATAAGCTATTTACCTTTTGCAACTGACAGAAATAAACAGGAACATCAGAATACCATATTCGTTTTCTGTCGCACTTAAGCGGCTAAGCATAGACTTATAATACACTACGTAAAAAGCGTAAACGTAGTGTATTATAATCCAACCGAACGTGAAAGGTCGTTTTTACAACTTTATACGAAGTGGTTTTGATATTATAAGGTGAATTTTTAATTTTATTGTATTTCCTAAAACGTCAAGCCATTGCCATGGCATGGGTGACGTTTTTTTTTAAGATATTATGTGGCCTAGAAACTGCGTTCTTTAAGCCAAGTTTTTTATTTATGTTGGTAACAGTCGGTATTTATGGGAAAATTAACGTTTCTTGTTTTTATTTTTAATATATATAAGAGGGGAAAACGAACATGCGAGGTTGATGTTACCAGCCATAAAAAGAAATGCAACGCAAATACGTAGCTTAATGACCGCTGGTCCAATGGTTCTTCTATGGCCTCTCAAGCAGAAGATCGTGAGTTCAAACCCGTGCTCACAATTCTGAGTTTTTTGAAATTCATGTGCAAAATAACTTTTAAAAATAATCACAAGCTGTAACTGTAAAGATGCCTTGTAGGACCATGGAACTTACTATACTAGGCAGATTAAAGGAAACAATGCAAAGAAGTTTGTTTATATAAAATTTCAAACTCGAAAGAAAGAAAACACAAAATTGTTTAGTTTATTATTTATCTAATGACAATTTAACATGCAAACCTTAAAAATAAATACGCTATCAAAAATTCGAATTCAAATATCGAAAATGAGATACTTAGGTTAGGTGGTAGGTACCTATTTATTATTACAAGCTTTTCAGCCGTAAAGTAATTGCACATTTTTCTACAGCGTTGTTTTCGACAAAATGCAGAATAGTGAGTAGTACCATGTAGTACCAAGTACCCTTAGATACCTACCTTTTTTTTATAAAACTAAGAACCTGCATTGCTTCCAGAGATCTACGGTAGTTTAACTAAATTTAAAATTAAAACTATGTAAAAAAAACCATAAAAACATCTCCCTGTATTAGTTATTGGGGGTAAATGGTTCTTCTATGGTGATGGAGAAATATCACAATTAAATTAGATGCTTTTTGAAAATACAAACTGAAATATAGACGCACAGAAAAAACAGAAAAATTAAGACCATCACTGGGAATCGAACCCAGGTCCTCGGTAATCCGTACCGCGTGCTATACCGCTACACCACTGATGGTCACGCACAGAAAAAACAGAAAAATTAAGACCATCACTGGGAATCGAACCCAGGTCCTCGGTAATCCGTACCGCGTGCTATACCGCTACACCACTGATGGTCAATCAATATGGTATTTCAATTTCGGTTTTACGGGATGACCGTAAAAGTAAAAATTTGGAATTGAAATAAAAAATACAAAAAGATTCCAAAAAACCAATCTTAATTTAGATGCTTTCTGTTTATCGCAACGATTGACCAGAGATGGTATTACAGAAAAATATAGTAAGTACACCGAGTTTCTTAGTGAAGTTTGTCTGAAGACTGGAGGAAAACACTTCGAGGTGGCTTTAAGCCCGTTTGTTTTACTTATAATAAATTGCATAAACTCAGCACTTATGTATAAGGTAAATGTCCGAGTGCTCGTCACTGTACCAATAATTTATAGTTTGCTTATTTATAGGTTTATGGCATTAGCAATGAAAGTGGCAGCATCCGTGTCAGCGTGCCATCTATTGGGCACTAGCGTGTCGAATACTGGGATGTTTACCTTAAAATTAATAATAAATAATATGGGCGGATATAATTAAAATGGTTTAACAATACAAAATAAAAAATGACGGAAACAACTGAAAAATTTCATACCAGTTACATTATGGCATTAAGGTATGTATGTATAGGTATACTCGTAGGTACCTACCTATAAATCTTTTTGAATTCCACCCATATTTCAGCAGATCGATGATTGGGTTAGTTCGACGGAACACTCCTTCAGCTGAACTCTTGATTCAAGATGAAATCCTTGTCACCGAATTTGAGCCTCGACTGATGTATGAAACCAACCACTTAGTACCCGAGTACCACTAAGTGTCCGATTCACAACCGCAATGACACATACCTTTGTGTTGTTTTTTTTTGTACCTAATAATATTGTTGTCTTGTGTTGTGAATAAATGTATTTTCTTTCTTTCTTTCTTTCTTTCTTTCTTTAAGTATAAAAAATCTTGAAAAACATTTGCAGGTGTGTTCAGTCCAACTAAGCCATCTGCTACATTCCCATTTCCTTTTTAGACGCAGTCGATTTTAGTCCCACATCTTTCTCTCGTTCGCGGCTCGCTGTGAGAGTGAGCGTTCTCTTCTAAATACTATTTCGTAACATTGGCCTTAGACGGTAGTTTTATATTTAGTGTTAACAATTATTTATTTACTCGTATATATATTTGCATATTTCATAATTGATGACACTGTTAAATAATATTAAAATACTGTTTTGTTGACTTCATGATCAAAACCGAACTTCCGGCAAATAGACAGCTGTCATTTGACATGTAAAGAAGCGCCAACGTAGTTAGTTCGTTTTTGATCGTGACAGAGTGCAGTGGTGCAAAAGAGTAAGTTTATCTGTTGGTATGGCAATCTCAATAAAAGTGAGTACCATATCTTTGTTTTACTTCTACATTTAATCTCCGCTTATTTTGCTTAACTCCCCCTTGTCAACTGAATCACTAAGGTCCTTTGCATTTTAAACTGTAACGGCTAGACGACGGACTGCACTAAGTATTTTGGTATATAATGGTTTCGGTTGAGAAGGGACCAGGGTTATATTTTACATTAGATACCTATAAATTAACTGAATTGTACTAAGCGTTTATTATCACATTTTATATGTATCCATAGTCGACGCAGTGTTTGATGTTGTTGGCTTCCCTGAGTCGCCCTTCTTTGGTCTTGAAGTTCTGCATTTGCCAGACATCATCTATGTTTAGCTTTGCGTCACCCTGCAAGAAAGTTTTTGTTTTAATTTAAAATTGACCAACGAATGACTTCTATCGCCATTTGATGAGTAACCTTGATGAGTGACCTTCAATAGCCTTATTTGGAATATCTAATTCAAAAGCGATATAACAAAGTGGCAGAAAAACTATTTTTTAGAACATTTCTAGGGCGTTACAGCTAAAAAGTTCACAAAGGAGACCGTGGATCGGCAAGCGCAGCGTAGGACGAGAATGACTGGTTAAAGCCGTGGGTTCACGGTGGGTGCAGGCCACTTCCAAATGAAGCAACTGGAGGTGTATGGGGCAGGCTTCTGTCCAACAGTGGACGTCCTACGGCTGATATCATGAGAACATTTCTTACCTCCATTTTCATGTCGACAGCGTCTTCCGGCGCCAAAACAATGAAAGGCGTAGATTCGAAACTGAACGCCAATCCAAAGAACGAATACTTTTTCACTTCTTCCATGAACAGCTCTCTTGAGTACACCTTCTCAGGATCACTGCCGTATGCCTTAATCTGACCTGATAATACATCATAATAATACGTCAGTAGCTCATCATAATACTTCAACCTCATATCTTGAGTAGTACACGCGTATACAGAAAAAACCAAGTCCAAAACGGGAGTCGCACATCGCGTCAGTTGGAAGTCAATCATTTTAGCATCAGTTGGTTTTCCATCTTCATATTTGTACAAGAAATTGTTAGTCCAACAATCGCCGTGCGAGATCACCCCAGTTTTACGAGTCTGGACAGCTTTGATACAAGCTTTGTAGGTATCTGGGACAGCGAATTGTTTCACTTTCTCCAAGTAAATAGAGTTAGGATATTCTTTCTCCACTGCATCTATGGCGATGCTGCAGAAACGCTTCCAGATCCTCTCATACCAATCCCAGATGCGTTCATCGTAATACTGTTCTGTAATAGCATTGCTTATTCTCTCAAATTCCTCTGGCTCCTGATCTTTCATCGCGAAGGATAATGCGTGGAATTTCGCCAGAACTTTAAAGGTTAGTTTACAGTGTTCAAGGTTTATTCCCTCTTGCCTTACAGCGCTTCCGAAGCTTTCAAGAGACGCGTCTTCTAAGCAAACTATATCATTACTTCCGTCGCAATAAAGTAAGAAAACTTTAGCGTAATTAAGGAAAGGGTCTGGTATGTTCTTGCTTGATTGGAACTTTAGTAAAGCGGGTAGCACAGTTTCGTAGAAGATAATTTCATTCTTGAAGAAATCATGGCTACGGAAGGTGAGTCTCCTAGAGACGCTTCTCGGTATGCTCTTGAGCACTACTTGGACGTGTTTGGTGTCACCAGCCTTGTTTTTGCCGAACACTTTTATGCGGATCACTTCGCTAAGATAGGAATCGCCTTTGCCTGTTTCACCGACGTACTGCAGAACGAAAAAAAAAACATTATTGATCTGAATGATAAAGGTATTATCGAAGAGAAAATGTGGTCGAAGCTAGCAATATATAAGATTCAGGATATTCATAAAACTGGAAAGTTCTAGGAAGTTTCACGAGACTTTCACAAGAATTTAAAAAATGTTTTCATTCAGTAAGTATGTGGGAATATTATTTTCATAAATATTTACGTAGCATGAATAATAATTATTTACTAAATATAAGGCGTTGAGCTTTCGTCGTTTGCTAAGTTTAACTTTCCGAAAACTTTCTATGCAAAAATTCTGCAACTTTTGGAACTTCTCTTCTGTGAAATGCTAGTCGAAGCCTGGTCTGGCAGTTAGCTAGAAAGTGGTGTATGAGACTGACTGGTAAAGTAGCGTGAAAATGAAAAGGCGTGAATGTTGACGACATTATATTCATAAAATATAGTTCTGTCTGTCAACTGGATTCTACTTTAAACCCCTATCCCGAAAACCGGCGAACCGTATTAATTTATATACTATAAACTAAAGTGAGGAATTAAGGACTTGATGAAGAACTACCTTCCAGTGAGTGAAGGTCATGGCTTCCTTGAACCAGTCAGTCAGAGCCTTGCTGACTAAGTCATCGGTCACGACATGGTATAGCTTGCTCAAAGTGGTGAAATCTTCTGTGGCCATTGCGAATGTTCTAGAACAGAGGAGACAAAATTTCAATAGTACAAAAAACGAAGAAGTAAAAAGACAATGTTTTAGACTATCGTGGTCATTACTAATTCTATGATTTAAATTCGGGTTTTGTTCCACGTAACGTAAGTACCTTGATTTTCTCAAAATAAGTAAAAAGACGAAGAAGACGACACAGAAAGAAACTCTAAAAGGATTAGACCACGATATTGATAAAAGACAAAAAGAAATAGCTGTTACTTGACCTTAAATAAGGAAAGTCACCAGCCCTTGCACGGTTTAAAGCTGTAAGTTATATTTTATTCTTCCGAAAATTTGGCTTGCTGGTAGAAACTAGCTATCCAACATAGGGCTCTAATAATTCGTATATGAGAACTAGCCAAGTCAGACCTTAGGCTTCAATATTTTTATCCTAAGTTATAAGAAGAAATGATATTTTGTGTTGTACGAGTATATATAAATTTCAGGACTGACAATTGAACTTGGCATCTTGGCACTTGACACCCATTTAGATCTCACTTCTTTTATTGTTAAAGTCAACAATCAACGCATATATCAGCAGGTGGTAGGACCTTGTGCAAGGTCCGCCCGGATTGCTACCACCATCTTGCTCGCTAATCCTGCCGTGAAGCAGCAGTGCTTGCACTGTTGTGTTTCGGCGTGGAGAGTAAGACAGCCGGTGAAATTACTGGCACTTGAGGTATCCCATCTTAGGCCTCTAGGTTGGCAACGCATCTGCAATACCCCTGGTGTTGCAGATGTTTATGGGCGGTGGTGATCTCTTACCATCAGGAGATCCACTTGCTTGTTTGCCATCCAGTCGCATAAAAAAAATCATAATATTGAACTTGGCTCTCATTTCACATTTGTTTTGATGGGATCTAATACAGAGCAACAAATCCGTCCGCTTTGTACGGCTCGATTCCGATGCAGTCAGTGGACGCTCTGCTTAACGAAGCTTTGCTCTAACTCGAAAGCACGATCGACATTAAACTCTGATATACTCGTAAGATGTCAATTTGCACGTTATCAATGGTTGTTTTATATTTTGTTCCTCTGACAAATGATTAGCTTAGCTATTCAAAGAGACTGCTTTAAATAATTTACTTACTTACTTCGCCGGCTCAGCGACCCAAAGTGGATCTTGGCCTCCGACACAAGACTCCGCCAATTGGCTAAGTAAAGTTTTTTGGAGAGGCGCTAATTATATTTTTTTTCGATAGTCGACGTCTTAATAATCGAGGAACTGCAGCTCTTTTATTTTTATTTCCCCTTATTAATTAGAAATATTTTTTTAAGTGGTCGATATGACGTTTGTGAGATTCATATGGCAGAACCGTTGAGGGCTCAGTACTTAGTAGAAACAGTAAAAAAAAAAACGAAGTCAACTGTTCCTATCCTGTACAACAAGGCGCCAGTCTGCCACCTGCATGTCGCACAGGTCTTTTCTTTTGTTAAATAATTTGTCGTAGTTTTTTTTGTTTTATGTATTTTAAGTTTAAGAGATTTGTATGTAAATAGGTAGATTATGTCATTTAATTGTTATTTATCGTTTTCCGTTTATGCAAATAAACAGCATTTCATATTGTTAGGTGTAAATATGGCTGGGTACCAACAAAAGACAGCAAAATTCCTGTGTTAATACTCTTTATTGTGTCTCCATTACATAAGTGCTACTACTGCTTATGTAGGTATAATTAAACAGTTATATAAATGCAGCGTTATCAGATAGTGAATGATGTTATCTAGTCCTGTAAGATCTAAATATACATAATTATAGTCTTCTACGTAAAAAAAGCCGGAAAAAATCTTCAGATCTCAAATACAAGTTTATCGCGGATTATTTTACTTAATTTTGGAGAATTAAAAAAAATGTACATGTTCCCTCGGCTTTTTTTGTTCTCGAGTCTTGGGTGTTTAATATATACTCGTATTTACGTATTATCTACCTACTTATTTCAATATGTTTATCGGTTACCCATTATATAACACAAGTTTTACTTGTTTTGGGACTAGATAAATTGGAAACTTAAATCAACTACTAGGGGGGCCACTACAAATTCGACAGTAAAAGTTCGTATCGTACCGTCCTTCTCATTCTCGTATTAAAAGTTTAAAACATATACTTAAGCGATAGTGGGACGGCAAGATAAGAAGTTCGAATTTTGTGTAAGACCAGATCTAATAGTTTAATACGTGGGAAGCTGCGGGTAAAGTCTGGTTTCGAAACCTCTGGAACTGAAACTTCTCATATTTATCTCTAATTTCCTTGTTAGCATGCTCTATACAACGGCAAAACTTGCGATTGTCATACTGCAATACAACATAAGTAAGTGTCTAATCTTTATCTCTACTCTCTCATGAATAGGCCTTATGCTGTAATCATATCTGTTCTATTTCGATACGTACCTAAGTATCTGTTCGAGTGCATACAAAACCGTATAAAATCATAAACAGATAAACTTAAAAATCGTAGTAACACAAATCACACACACGCAAAAGTATCTTTAGTAAACGACTCAAACTCCCTGTTTCACATCCATTGGTTAAATTTATTTGACGGATAAATGGGTGGTGAAACAGCCCCTAAGATTAGGGTATGTTTTATGCCAAGACACATTTTGGTATGATTTAATTATTTAATGGTATTTTTTTACTACTTAATTATTAGTAGGTAGAGCTACCTTATTGCGAAATACTGCCCTAGTAGAAGAGGCATATATAAGTAATTTTCTTTTCGAGCATTCACGTTTAAATCTTCTTATAAGACAATGATTTAAAATCTCATTAGACATAAATATTAAAATGAGTTTTACATAAATTGTCTGGAAGAGAACCAACTCTGACGTAAGTGACATAAACATAACACCTGTTCACCACCCTTTGATTAGTTTTATTTGATAATGTGATGCCGTCTCCGTCTATTCGAACAAAACAAATAGAAACGGCATAACATTTATCCATTAAATAAATCAATGGCTGGTGAAACAGGGGCAACAAACAAACAAACATTCATTGGTAACAAACATTGGTAAAAATATAAAAGAATTTATAAAATAAGGGACTCATAGGTACCCGATTTTCTTTAATTGGTGACCAAGCATAAAAATTTCCAATTCAGTAACTGATAGCAGTCACGTTTAAGAGCAGTATGTACCTAATCAAACTTTTTTTCTTGAGAATTATTGTTTTGTTAACTTTTAATAGTTTTATTTTGTCACTACTAATGATTTACTCTATTAGCTCCCTTTTTGAAATGCATAACAAAGCCGTGAATATTGACGTAAGATCTAAGACTTTGGTTCACACTCATTCTGGCGTTCTTTAAGTGCACATTCTGGTTTTCCGTCCTTCACGTTGGATTAACGAATATGTCAAAAATAATTAATTGATTTTCATCAGTCTGGAGTCTGGACCATCCAGTCCGTCAGTTTGAGAGGGTTAAGTACCTACACGGTAATTCTGTCGTCATTCTGACCAGAATGATGGACTGAACTGACACCAGAATTTAGCGTTCCATCATCATACATTTAAAGTATACAGTATTACAGTAGTTACAGGTGGTAGGACCTTGTGCAAGGTCCACCCGGATTGCTACCACCATCTTGCTCGCTAATCCTGCCGTGAAGCAGCAGTGCTTGCACTGTTGTATTTCGGCGTGGAGAGTAAGACAGCCGGTGAAATTACTGGCACTTGAGGTATCCCATCTTAGGCTTCTAGGTTGGCAAAGCATCTTCAATACACCTGGTGTTGCAGATGTTTATGGGCGGTGGTGATCTATGTATGTATGTAAACTCTTTATTGTACAAAAGAAAATTAACAAAATACAACTGACAAACTTTAAGATACTTGTACAAAGGCGGACTTATCCCTTTAAGGGATCTCTACCAGTCAACCTTTGAGTGGATGAGAGGAGAGGAGCAATACGTTAGGGTTTTTTTGATCTCTTACCATCAGGATACCCACTTGCTAGTTTGCCATCCAGTCAAATAAAACACCTATCATAATGTCTGGCGAAAGACATCCACTGCTGGACATAGGCCTCCCCCAAGGCTCTCCACTCAGACCGGTCTTGTGCTTTCCGCATCCACCGCGATCCCGCGATCTTAACCAGGTCGTCGCTCCATCTTGTTGGAGGCCTACCGACAGCTCGTCTCCCGACCCGCGGCCGCCATTCGAGAACCTCATCGTTTAACCGAAGTCTAATGTTTATGGGAAATTTCCTACCTACAGGTAAACAGATCGATTCACAAGAGCCTGGAAGGCTGCTACGAAATTAGAAAACCAAAGTTCGTATCGTATCGTCCCTCTCATTCTCGTATTAATTAAACAATATAAGCGACAGCGGGACGGCTTGCGGCGGGGCCTTGGTACGAAGTTCGAATTTTGCACTTCGTAGTATATTATGACGAGATTCGCAAAAACAAGTGAAACCGACGTTTTTTTCAATCGACGCACTCTACTTATCTAACTGTTAGAAGTTTTATTTATTTCTTTTTTGTATTGAAAAATACGACGGTTTTAATAATATTATGTTTCCCTTTTTTTGCGAATCTCGTCATAACATTACAACATCAATTTTATTTAAGTAAGTTCCTAATCATTTTTTTGTTTAAACCTAACGTAGTCCAGTAGGTATTAGAGCGGCAAAAACAAAATGATCTACGTTTTGTTGTTAATCATCAAGATTACAGAAATTTATTTAAATAGGAATTATTCGAAAGTTTCCTGAGCGTTACGGAAATCTAGAAATAATAGTAGATATAATAGTGTCGTGATGCAAAACAACCGTTGATTAGCAAAATTGCAATGAATCTTAACTTAAAACACTCGTTATAATTCCAGATTTCTTGAAATTATACTATTTTAATATTGTTTATCTAGTTTTTAATTCAGTAATAAAGTTTTTGCTACTCACCAGTAACCGCGCGCGTAATTCGCTACAATCTCTCAATTGATTCCAGCACTGCTATCCGGTTGACAATGGTTTGTGATCATTCAAGCAAACACCGGTACTTTTTATACTTCCAATCCAACAAATTCACGTCACTATTTGTCTCTTTCGCACTACAGCGAGATAGTGATAAAGTAACAGAAACGGAGATAAAACTTAAAACAAGGATGAGATGTATTTTGATAGCGGAACAGGCGCGCGACGTTAAGATAACCCAACCGAGTTAAGTTGACTGTTTACTTACGTCTTGGCGTAAGAAGAGAAAACTTTTTAAATGAGGCGGGTTACTACAAACGTCAACATTGGTGATATCGCACGAATGACGTCGGTCGCAGTGACGTGGTGGGGTGGCCACGGTACTATATAAATATTCTTTTACGGGCAATCATTTATTTTTTAATTTTGCCATTCAATAGATTTATTTTATTTACTCTAACCTTTAGCTACCCGCGGCTCCACACGCGCAAAGCATTATGTTTAGCAGTTAACTTGTAACTATGGATTTCATTAATGAAAATCAAAATGAAAAAATGAAAAGATTTATTAATTTATTAGTTATATTATTAACGTTGCATAAAAATACCCGCGCAAAATTTTACGACCCTTAAACCTTTGAATCAATTTACATACAATTTGGTATGGAGATAGTGGAGACTCTGAGGAGTTTTTATACCGAAAAATAACACAGTTCCCTCAGGATAGTGATTAAAGAATTCTCCGCAGATGGAGTTACAGGCAAAAGCTAAGATAAATAGTTAAGCTAATTTATATATACGAGTACATCCTAAATAACGAAATTATAAGTCGTTATCGACAAATAAAAGAAACTCACGAAACAAAGCATAAAATGGAATAAGAAGTAAAAACAAACATTAAAACAGAGTGCGTTTGTTACCTTTAGGCCTGTTAAAGATGTTTTTTTTTTCAAAAATTATCTGAACTAATTCTAATTCAAATATGTTTATTAACAGAACATAGTAAATACAAAAGTGCTACAAGATGTTCTTATGTTCTACCTACCCTAATTGGGCGTCCGATATTAAAATCATTTTCTCTCAGCAAATACAATATGTGAAGATACTAAGTAAAATCGCAACGTAATTTCTTAATGCTATTTCTCATTATTATTATTTTGTAATTCTCTGAATAAAGACTTCAATTATCATTATATTATTTATTATTTTCATTTATTAGATTAGTATCATTGCAAATTATTAATAACTAAGGGATCCGATAGACGTTGACCTGTCCAAAAAAACTCCACATTAAAATTATTATAATATTCCAACAACAGCGCCATCTAGCGGGTCCAAGTTATATACGTTCTTTAATTTTATGGGAGAGTTTACCGTATCGATGGGATCATTGACAGTTAGGAAACCCAAGAACATTTTGTACGGGAAAATGTTTTTTCTTTTATTTTATTTTTTCGTCAATTTTCCAATGTTTTTAATACATATTATCCTATTCCTGACAAAGACAAATCAAACACAATAATCATAAAAAAATATCCAGCCGTTCTTGAATTATAAATGGTGTAACTAACACGATTTTGTTTTAAATAATATATATAGATATAGATTATAATGTCAGTTCATTATTATGTCAGAATATGCTAGTAGTGTAGGTAACAGTTTAGATTTATTGCTATTAAATACTTTATATATAAGTGTTATTAATCTTACTATTATCCTGATCATTAAAAAAGTCTTGTGTGGAGTAATAACATTTATCTAGAAGTCTCAATATTACATTGTTCATACGTATATCATAGATATTTATTTACAAATTCCCACAAATTTATGAAATCTCATTTGCGCTGGTATCATTTTCCGAAAGCGTTTCGATATTGCACACTTCATACACCATTTCAGCTGTCACATAAATAAAAATATGATTATATAAATCTGTAAGTCGTAAATATTTAGATTTATAATGTAATTTTAAAATAGAGGAAACAATTGCGCAAACTTTAAAGTGCCGATCATTAAAAGTTTGTCATTAAATTTTGTCTATGTATTTGGCTCAAGTAAAATCAAAACGCAGCGGAGGTTAGCAACGGAGGAAGGTCTCGACCAATCAGAGCACGACAACAACTTTTGTTTCCCGCCTTTTATCAATATGGTGTTTTGGAATTCGATAAATAGAATTAAGACTTTACATATTTATAGGAAAAACTCGTGAGGAAACCTGTACAAACCTGGTGTGTGAAGTTCTCAATCCGCAGTGGGCCCACGTGGCAACTAGGGCCCGAGCCCTCTCATTCTGAGAGGAGGCTTGTGCCCAGCAGTGGGACATAGGCTGGGATGATGATGATGATATAGAACAAGATTAAGATATAGAATGAAATCTATAAACGCAGATGAAAAGAGTCCTGTCGGCACCTATGCCTTGCCTACAGCTATTTGTTACTAGTTGGCAATAGAACGCTGCTCACTCTCACATCAGTTCCTTTGCGTGTTTTTTTTTTTTCGAAGAGCGGAACGTTTCTCAATCACCACCGCCCATAAACATCTGCAATACCTGACACCAATTGACCTAGTCCCAAACTAAGCAAAGCTTGTACTATGGATACTAGGCAACGGATAAACATACTTATATAGATAAATACATACTTAAATACATATTAAACATCCAAGACCCGAGAACAAACATTCGTGTTATTCACACAAATATCTGCCCCGGCCGGGATTCGAACCCAGGACCTCAAGCTTCGTAGTCAGGTTCTCTAACCACTTAGCCATCCGGTCGTCAAATTATCGCAGATGCATTGCCAACCTAGAGGCCTAAGATGGGATACCTCAAGTGCCAGTAATTTCACCGGCTGTCTTACTCTCCACGCCGAAACACAACAGTGCAAGCACTGCTGTTTCACGGCAGGGTTAGCGAGCAAGATACCCACGGGAAAAGGCTTGTACTGTCGAATTCATTAACTTGTGAGCAAAAATTTGTTCTAAAATATCTGAACACGCTTTTGAGCCATAGACTCATGTTTATAAGTTTTTATGCAAGAAATTATTTTCATTTTCATTTACGCCGTTAACAATAGAGTCGTGTTCAGATATTTTTGATAAATTTTTTGCCCACAAGTTTATGAACTAGACCAGGGTTTCTCAAACTTATGGCTCCACGTACCCCTGTTAAAGTTTCTAGATGACAGCGAACCCTTACCTCCCCCCCAAAGAAAGTAATAAAACTGGCTGTTGGAGAAACTAAGTTTATTTTTATTTCAAACATCTTAATTATAGTGTATATTATTTATTTCAACAAAGAGTAACAAATATAGGTAAGAATCGTCTTGCCAACGAAAATATAAACTGAAACAAATAACAAACAAATAAGTAACAAATTTGGAGTTAAAAAATACAAAAAGTCTGCAAAAACCAATCTTAATAATCTTGCCAGTCTTGCAGCCACCATCACGTAAACCTTGTCGCGAACCCCCTACCGTCGAATAGCGACCCCTAGGGGTTCGCGTACCCCACTTTGAGTAACCCTGAACTAGACTGTAACAAAATTGTGTAATAACCTATTTACAGCGTGTATTTTACAGTGGAGTTCCTTGCTTTCTGTTTGCAGGGTGTAAAGAGAATGTAAAAATTAAGATTGTTTTGTAATAGTTTACAAACGACCAACCGATCCGAACTAAATCAATCACCACATTACCTACCCTAACAACTCATTTCCTATAGACATGTTACCGTCTTTGTATTTGGAACAATGCACTGTCGAACAATGGTTTTGACCGTGGGTTAATCTGCCCGATGTACTGAATTGAACGTTTAGCCCAGCGGTTCTCAAAGTGTGCTCCACAGGCCCCGGGGTTTCGTGAAGTTTCTGTGGGGGCTCCGCAAAAGTACCTACCTACTCAAAAGTTGGCGTAGCTTTAACGCCTCAAAAGGGTTCTCTAATTTTTCGCCGAAAATATTTTACCCAAATGAGAGAGAGAGTGAGAGAGAAACATTTATTTACACATATTCGATACACATAAAAAAACATTAGATGGAAAAAAATGATTCGTTTCCCAACTATTTCGTATGGACGAGATTTTTTTTTTACTGTAAGTACTTCGGGATGGTTATATAATTAACCTAACTATACCTACTCCATTCATTTGAACAGAAAGAAAAAAAGAAAGAAAAACATTTATACCAAGCAATAAACAATTTTACTCGCAAATGTGATGAAAAACATTGAATGTCGCACGGGCGGTACTAGAATTACGAACTTCGACTTCGGGCTTCTAATAGACTCGTTTGTAATTCCTTATTTACCGCCCTTAAGACACAATGTACTATTAGGTGTAAAACCAGATAAATAATAATACCTAATTAACTTTTTATTATTATGAAAAAGAGGCAAACGCCCATGGAGTATTTTGATATTTTTTAACTTATGCTAACTTATTGCAGTGTCCAAAATCTCATTAAATTAGTTGTTTATGCTATGTCCTTATGTTATGACTATTATTTTTAATTTTAGTCTTTCAATAGGGTTCCGTCGCCCAAAAAAGTTTGAGAACCACTGGTTTAGCCAATCTGGAACGTTTGCGCCGTAATGTGTAATGTAATGTAGAGTAATGTATGTAGGTTTAAAAGTTCTTATTTTTATACAGGATGGAAAGTTTTGACGCCACTTACGAGGAAAATAGTCTAAATGCTGAAGGAAAGAAAATCTACTGAACGGAAACTTTTAATTGGGCCAATCAACTTTTTACCGACAGTAATCTGTCCGCGACATTTTTCAAACAATTGCAGATTTTTGTAGACATGTTTTTTCTGTAATTTAATAGATGGCGTACATGAATACATGCCATCCTACGTAAGTTCAACCTATTAAACCGTGAAATATCTTGTTGGAAGTACGATTTTTTGGTAACGCCAGAGACAGTTTTGGTAACACAGAAGCCCAAAGTGTCGGTAAAATAAAAAAAGAACCGCTTAACTGATTAATGAAAATATGGAGATATTTTAAGACTGACAAAGAGACGTAAGAAAGAGATAAACGAATCATAATAATTTATTTGCTTAAAACTTGGCATCTAAATTATAGGCAGACGGAGTCGCGGGTAACAGCTCGTACCTACTAATCGTCATCATCGGTTACACCTTGTTTTGCCTAACAAATTTTTGCCTATTTTCGGTTTGCCTAATTTAAGATAAACTAATATTACTTAACCTCATTTTACCTAATTTTAATTTCAGTGAAAGTCATTTTGTATATAACTTACATACTTTATATTATTTTGTTTTGGCTAATTTTAAATTACCTAATTTTCATTTTGTATAAACTTATTTCCTATACTGTTTGACTGCCATAATTATTTTTCGTCTAACATAAGTTCGCGCTGTCGCGGCAAGCTCGCGCGCTCTTGTGGTCGCAGTTCTAATCTTAGTAAAAACGTTATTCGGCTAAGTGATGATCAGGTAGTTAAAATAAGAATCGACAAAGTGAGTTTTAAATAAAATAATGTTTGTCAAAACAAGTTATGAAAATGATCATTTAGAAAAATATAAAATTCGACAGAATAATAATTGTAAATTATGAAATCATACAAATTGACTTTAGACAAACAATTCACTAGTAAAAGCTCACCTCACCTCACCTCGTTGCTCACCTTGTAATTTTAATAATTTGTTGTCTGTATCGCTTACTATGTCTGGTGTACAATATAGAGTCTTTGTATTGTATTGTATTGTATTGTAAAAGTTAGACAAACTGAAATTAGGCAAAAAAAAATTAGACAAGTCAAGGGAATACCATCATCTTCATGATATCATGATTTCATTATGCGGACGGCTAAGCTGGAACTCTCTGCCGAGGTCAGTTTTTCCGGAACGCTATAATCTGGACATCTATAAGGTCAAAGTGAACAGACACCTTCTAGGCAAACGTGTACCATCTCATCTTCGCCTTCCACCAAGCGAGATTGAGGCCAAACATAAGCCTATTTTTTATAAAAAAAACAGTCGTAGGACGTCCATTGTTGGACATAGTTCTCCCCCAGAATACACGATGTCAGCCAAAATAGAAAAATGGCCGATATTTAATGATAAAATAGAAGTACTTTAACTCCCCCATTACACAACTCTGAATATAAAACACATGCTATTACCGCCTTAAGTAGGGTACAGATTCGCCTTAACTATCTAGAGATTACCTGTAAAAATGTCCTTTTAGTACACGCGAATACGACCCTTAAGACTGAGGCTTAACGCACATTTTGCGACAGGATTTGTAGTAAATTAACAGGCTCACACCTGCAAAATCAAAGCGCTATCAAACGTAACGATATCGCTCCATAGATGTGTGTGACTGGATTGAGAAAAAACATTTTTTTTTAGTACTTATCCCATACGTTTTCTTACTCTTTGCATTGTGTATCTACTTTATTTTGGTATCATCTCTACATTATTCCCAGCTGGGCATAGGCCTCCTCCCAGAAAGAGAGGGCTTGAGTAGTTCCCACGCGGGCTCAGTGTGGATTGGGACCTTCGCACACACTATTGAATTGCTTCGCTGGTTTGTTTAGGTTTCAAGTTTTAGGTGAGAATTGCGGGCAACCGGTGGATGCAAGACGCAAGTTGTTCACTGTGGCGTTCTAAGGAGGAGGCCTTTGTTCAGCAGCGGCCGTTTTCCGGCTGATGATGATTGACGGATCGGAGACAGCGTAAAAGCGTTCTCATCGGCACTCATCTCAATGAGGGCTATCATTTTTTGTCTCACTAGATGGCGCACTGTTGCGTGATGCTTTTAAGTATGGCTTTCAAAGTCTGTTATTACGGGCGTGAAAACAAAGTTTAGATTAAAATCATATTTAATACACCTTAAAATCGTACCATAAAAATATCGAGCAACCACAGTGTTGCATAGTCCCGGTTTGTTCGGAAAAAAGGGAGGACAAAAGTATCCGAAAGACAAAACTGTCTCAAACCACAGACATTCATTGCCCCGTAACGCACAATTGCCATAATTAATTTCAGGTAATATTCACAAAATTATTCAAATTATAAATAAACCCGCGTAAGTCACCCAAAAACTATGAGATTTGACATTTCGGAGACCTCACGCTACACTAGCGCCTCTAGCGGCGAATTCATACGAGATAGCCCTCATTGTCACCATCTCCTCGTTCCCGCTTATTCCTCGAGACCCAGCAATCCTTAAACCCTCCGCACTCCAACAACGCTTGGAGGCATTAAAAAATTCATAAAGCCCGCCACACACGCAGCCAATATAACATGAATAATTCAAGAAGCCCAAATTCGAAGTTCACTCAAAGTCGAAACGGTCATTTACAATTTAGTAGCATTATAGCTGTAGGACCACCACTAGACAAAGATTTGGCGGGACTGTCCCGCACGCAATTGTAGTAATAATTTCAAAGTCAAAGTACCTATCTTTATTTGTCAACATAGCTGGTTGATTATACACTAGGTGTTACGAGTACATGATACCCAATCACTATGTTTCGCCCACAGGCATAAATTCAAATTATACTGTTGCAAAGTTAGTACGGATAAAATTTTGGAAAACTTTTTTGATCCGCTTCCATTGGTTGGATTGACTTGAAAGATAGACAAATGTAGGTTGAATGATAATGGCAGTAGAGTCAAAATAACAATAATCGAAGAGCAACAGCGAAAATTTAAAAAATGTGTGATTTAAATTTGACATATAATGGAATGTCCCCAATTTATTCTTTGAAAAATTGGTCGCATCGTCAAACGTATTCTCGGCGGAGACTCGGTCGTGAGTGAACGAATGAATTATAAATGAACGAATGGATTATAAATGAACGAATAGAAACGGGAAATGTCAACGGTGCAGGTACAAATTACTACCGAAGTAGCTGGCAAACGAAACTCAATTCGAATGTGAACTTTAAATTCATAGTGCTAAGGTGTTGAAGATTTCAGTTTGAGTGCAAAGGTAAAGTGGTGCGTCTGAGAATTACTTAGACTCGATAATTTATTTAGGTAATTAATTTAAGCGTTCTTGAATGTTAGGTACACATTTATTGCTAATTGGATGTTGAATTTATTTACTTCTGCGATTCGGTTAGCAATTTAATACCTTTAAGGAACTTTTCAAACTTTTTTTCGTCTACGGGGTCACGCACAGATATAGATTACACTAGATAACGCAAAAACCTCAATCTGTATGAAAACCAACCGCGTCACTTTTTTATATCTACTGTGACGTCTCAACAGCGAATTAGCGATGTGAATTCCCCTGTGATTTCCCTGGTTGGGAATGGGACAGACATTTTGTATGAATAACCTAACCAACATAGAAAAGTTGAACAACCCCCAATATTGTAATTTGAAATTCCCCCTCAAAAACGGTTAAGCCGATTTGAATGAAACATAGCTAAGAATCACCGCAAGGAAACTCGCGTAAAAACCTCATCGAAATCGATCCATCTGTTTGAGAGCTACGATGCCACGAACAGACAGACATTGACGTCAAACTGTACAGAGAGTCTCTGACCGTAAAGCTTTAAATCCAAGGTTCGATTCTACTCACATAACTGAGCTTCTTTTTAACCCCCGACGCAAAAAGAGGGGTGTTATAAGTTTGACCGCTATGTGTGTCTGTGACACCGTAGCTCTTAAACGGGTGGACCGATTTGAATGCGGTTTTTTATTTGCAAGCAGGTTTTCTAGTAATGGTTCTTAGATATGTTTTTGAGATATTTAACTTTAAAGTGACAAAGTCGGGGGTTTTCCACAATTTGTTGGTTAGGTTATGTTCTACAACTTTAAAAAATATGAACACTGTTCATTTTTTTCATTAAGATTAAATTTTATTTTCAATCTTTGCCATACCTACGATACAAAATTGACAGCGCACTGCTAAATGTTTATCTAAGTCAAATAAATGTCAAATAAATGTCAAAAATTATTTAAAGGCCGTACCAAGAGACAGCGATAACACCCGTCCGAAACACTGATTTAACGATTAAACTTTGAGGATCAGTAAATTATCTTAATTCAAGTTATTTGAAAATCAAATTAAATTAAAATTCATTTATTTCAAGTACAAAGACATTAACTTCTACCTATGAGGTAAACGTCCCCATGCTCGACACGCTAATGTCCAGTAGATGACACCCTGCTGTCATCTCTATGTTAATGACATAAGATTAAAGATGCCAACTATTGGGACAGTGACGAGCACTCGTACGTTTACCTTACATGGTATTACAAACCCGGTGAAGTTATCCTTTAGAGTTAGAATGAAGTTCGACCATCGAAGTGTGGAAGTTTACGAAGGCGGTCCCGAGTTCGATTCCCCATTTGCATAATTTGAACTGGCCGCGTCCCTTGTAAAATATATATCAAGTTTGTAAAAAAAAAGCTATTCGTGGAACTTGGAATTCGTGGGACGTTCAGAGTTTCCGTTTGATCGGTTCTTCTTAATTTAGTACGAGCGTTGGATATCTGAGAAGGGCATGCAGGTGTAATATAAAACAAAAAGCTCGCTTATTAAGTGACCAGTCGAGTATGGTTGTATGACAATTACAGCCACCACTCCTGGCTTTACTTATTAGACACTATCTTTATGATATAAAACTGTAGTTCCCAAACTTATTTTTCTCGTGGACCACTTTCAAAATTTTACTGGTTTCGGTGGACCCCCTGCACACATTTCTACCACATTCTTAAAGTCGCCAAAAAATAAAAATTGTGTCGCTTCTGAGTTTTGTCCAGTCGCTTGCCCTATTAAAATATTATCTGCTTAGTTAGGTACTTAAAACAATGTAGGTAGGCCCTTATAAAAACTATGCTTACATTTTTGCTCTTTACTATCAAAAGCAGATAAATTTTCATGGACCCCCATTAACATCTTATGGACCCCCATTTTTTGTTCACGCCTACGTAGACCCCCAGCAAGTCTCCCGTGGACCCCTGGGGGTCCACCTGGACCACTTTGGGAATCACTGATATAAAAGGACATTCCTGGTAATTTTACACGAAATCTTTTTTCTCGCCGGTTGTCCCTTCTTTTGCACTTAATCAAAGCCTTTGTCTCACGTTTTGTTTATTTTGTGTACTTTTCCACCTATTCCATGATGTTTTTTTTATTTTAACACTCAAAAACGACACTTCTTAATATGGTCGGATTATCACAGGCAGCTAACTTTAGGCAGCTAACTTCACACCGGTTCGAACAAACCGATTCATGTACCGGGATGAGTGACCTGTAATTTCGCCGAGTTTAATTACGCAGATTTTCGTTTCGCAGACAACTATTGGCAGATTTTTCTTTTGGGCGAGCAAAGTTTGGTACATTCGTTGCGCCTATTATTCGTTTCACCGAGTAGTCGGTGGGAAGAATAAGATATGCATATTTACTCTTAAACACGATAAGCAGAGTTATCATAATGGTATCAAAATGTAGTTAGGTGTGACGACGAGCGTTAGCGAGGAAGAGTGTTTGGTAGAATTGCGACCAACAACGCACGAGCCGAGCGCGAAAGGCGAGCGTGCCGCGGCAGCGGCCGGCCACTGCCAGAACCCAACTGCTGGCGTCGCGACTTAGTTTGTTTTTACTTTAATATAAAGTAAATCTAAATTCGAAAGCGAAAAGTTGTTCAAGCATACGTTTTAAATGTGTAATATGTACGCTTACCAAAGAACTCGATTTTCGAATTTCGTAGTAGCCCCCCTGTGGAGGATTATAGCTAACTTACTTTACAACTGCAGTGTAGAACCCTAAAAAAATCAACAAACCTTTGAAAAAGCGCAGAACCTACGTTCAGGGCGTTCACAAAGGACTCTCCTACAAGGCTTCCGTCGCCACAATCAGTCTTTTGTAAAGAGATACCAACTTCCACTTTCACTTTAAACCTTAACCTCACCAAACAACCAATCTTACCTGAACTGAATAAAGTTGAAATTACCAATTGCGTGAAAATACGTGATGTATATGTAATTTGGTATGTTCTAAGTCGGCCATATTGCCTAAAGGCGCGAATCAAGGATTTTCGCGCCATTTTCGCGCCAAAACAAAAGGTTCGGGGCATCTTGTGTTTAATTAAAATGCATCGTAGGCTTTTAGATATGAGATCTAATTAGGACTGTTTTGATGTTTTTTGCTGACGCGATGAGTAATTAGTTTTTGAAAAGCTGATAGATGAGATTGTTGATGCGGCGGGCCTTTAAAGACACACCATGGTGTTTTTAAAAAAGCGTACTTACCTTTTCTTTCAAATTTTTTGTACAATTTTTTATGACTCTGTTACCGAGTGTAAGAAATAAACGTCATAAAAGTGTCGTCTTTTGTGTTTTTTTTAACTATCGGAATCAATTGTGCTCTTGATTCTGAGTAGGAACAAGGCAAAGCTACACTTTATTTTGTGAAA
>NC_133493.1:11992928-11998146 GCF_025370935.1 Choristoneura fumiferana
AGGTATAACACTTTGATATATTATGGTAGATATAACTTCAGTGGTATAATGAATTATTGATATAATCTGGATACGTAAATTTACTATTATAATAATGTGTTATGCCAAAAAGTATTAGGTTAGAACTGCGACCCTATCAAGAAACGAAACTGCCTGAAAACTAGGTTAGGTTAGAATTGCAACTCCAACGATTTCATAAAGAAAACTAAATTATATCTACACATTATACTACTAATACTTATAGATAATATTGTGAAATTATGTTATTGTTATACCGATCATCTTAGCCCTCTGATGGCCATTTGCTTTCCACCATGGAGCCGCAATGCATTTATGAGGCACACAAACATCGCAGCCCAGGCGGAGAGCTACTGCCACCACAATGAGTCGTGTCCAGAAGTATTTCTAATAAGGAGCAAGCAAAGCCCATAACCACGCTCCCGCTTTGATTTTTGATACCGACTTCAGCCTGGCTAAATCCACCCTAGTGGCACACCCACCCACAAGTGCCAGAGCGTCTCTAGCCCCCACGTCATCCCAAACTCGTTTATATCAGCGGAGCCCGAGCAGCGACGCTATTAGGTGTCGAGCCGTCCACCTCGCCAGTGCACCATGCACAAACGGAATGGTAACCCGATGCGGTTTCATGAGAAATTTTTAATTTTTAAGAGACAAGGCCACTATAATAACTCCATGTGCTGATGCGAGGAAGACTGGCAAGCCCACATTCTCCACACGCCGCAAACTGAGCCCAAACTTGAACATGGGACTTGGTTGAATTTAGTAGTGACGGGCAGGCTTCCTCCAGGTCGCATTCTGTCCTTAAGACTATAGAGTCCAAAGTATATGAGGCCGGTGTGTGGGGGCCGTTCGCCTGATGACTCGGTAGCACCTCCGGGTCTTGAGACGCTTGTGTTCGAAGCATCCTCCCGCGTCCCGCACGTTAAATTTCCTCGGGAGCCGGATCGGTCCATTCAAGCCTTGCCGGTAAACTTGGAGGATGTGGTGCGAGCACTAGGGTCATTCCATAATGGGTCAGCCGTGGGTTTAGACGGAATTCGACCAGCTCATTTTCAGCTGGGTTTTGGAACACTGAGGTCACGATCCACAACCCGGAAATCCAGACTGTGTCGTCTTGAAGTAGGATCTCAAGAACGCGTCCAATACTGGCGAGAGGGATGTTCTGTTGGGCGAAGTGAAAAAATACATTCCCACCCTGTACCTTTTTACACCAGGTCTATCATTCTTTCTAACCTTGTCTACGGCGATTCTAAAATTCTTTCGCAGGTGGGTGCGCAGTAGGGAGATCAGCTTGGACCGCTTACCTTCAGTCTTACTATTCATGAAGCACTGTCGTCTCGAAAATCACCTCTTAATATTTGGTATTTACTCGTAGATGATGGCACCTAAGGAGCCTAAGGTCGTAAGCAGGACTTGGCTTTCCTTCCCCCCCCCCTTGAGAGGTATAGGACTGAAGGCGAATATGGGACAGATTTAACCCCGCCTGTTCTCCTTCTTTAACTTCTGAAGGTCTTTCTTCCTGGTCTCAAAGGGCTTTTTACACGAGACCTTTACCCTTTTGGGTTCTTCTATTTTATAAGAGGCCATTTCTAGTGCACTAGAGACCAGGAAGCGTCTATTTTGCTCGCCCAGGAACGTTTGAAGAGTATTAATACCCATCTCGTCTTGACTCTGTTACGAATGTGTTTCGCAGTTCCAAAAATAACCTATTTTTTGAAAACCACTCCAATGGTTGTGTTCGGGTGAAACTTCTTCTTTTGACGTCACGTTGAGAGATACAAAGGAGACTGTATTGAACGTGTCCCTTGCGGATGAGCAATGGGTCCAAGCGTCCTTGCCCATATGTAACGGTCTCGGTTTGCGGCGTACGGCGGATGTGGGCTTGCCAGCGTTCCTCGGATCGGCACATGGAGTTGGTGGCCTTATCTCCTAAATTTTTAAATCTCATAAAGGTTACCAATACCATTTCGTATGTGGATGATACACTGGCGAGCCGAATGAGACTGGCGTCACTGCACGGGGCTCCGCAGATACAATGAGTTTGGGATGACGAGGGGGCTAGGGACGCTCTAGCACGGCCTGTGGGTGTAACCACTGGGGTGGGTTTGGCCAGGCTGAAGTCGGCATCAAAAGTCAAAGCGGGAACGTGGTTATAGGCGTTGTCTGTTCCTTATTTGGGAACAGTCTTGGACAACGACTCATTGCGGGTGGCAGTAGCTCTCCGCCTGGGCTGCGATGTTTGTGTGCCTCATAACTGCAGCTGCGGCTCCATGGTGGAACCGAATGGCCATCAGGGTGTGTTATGACCAGTATAACAACTTTAGATATACTTTCACTAGAATAAAAGATATTTGGCATAAATACCAGTAATTCATTATACCCCACTGAACGTTATATCGAACATAGGTTATATCACATATATTATACCATCAATCAGGCCTACGCGTCTGTTCCAGACGAATTTTGGCGTGTTGCCTGTGCACAACGTCTTTGGTGGCTGACTAGACCGATGCGAGAGCGACATGTCCGTCCACATCTCTGACAAGCGAAGTCTGCGGATGTTGATGCAGAACGGCCTTGGTGTCGTTTCTGTCTCTTTTCAATAAGTGCATTGAGCCAGGCAAGCCTTCATCGCAATACTTGCGGCCTCCAACACACGTCTGCACCAATCAGTGCATTTTTCCGCAAGCTTTTCTCAGTCTAGGTGGTCAATTTTGAAGACGGCCATATCTCACTTAGCGCAGTCCTTAAATCTCAGCAAAGGTCTCACGACGTTTCATTTGGCATTATACCATATTACTGTTAGGGGCTGTTTCACCATCCATTGATTAGCGTTAACCGACGGTTAAATGTGATGCCGTCTCCGTCTATTGAGTCTATTCGAACAAAACAAATAGAGACGGCATCACACCTAACCACCAGTTAACAGTAATCAATGGATGGTGAAACAGCCCCTTAGTATATTAATAGTTTGGTACAACAAGTACAACAAGTCCATGATACCGGAATAGTTAGATCATGAGAATATAACAAATGTTGTTGTACCAATAGTGCATTATATTTCTTAATCGTTATATAGACCAATGATATATCTAAAGTTGCTATAGCAACCATGACGCATGAGTTTGTTATTCAGGTTTCTTACTTATTAGGTACTAATAAGTACTATAATGTTGAATGAATGATTTATTTGCATAACATAGAAAAAAATGTTCTGAAGTTTAGTTGAAATGCTAATTAAAGTTATTACCTACAGAATAAATTAAGGTATTTTACGTATTATTTCATCCTTAAACCTAAGCGTATGCTGTGTATATACACCAAAAATAGTAGGACATGATAATGATCAAAATACCTCAAAAATAATAGTGAAAAAAACCTTTTGTGCATTTTGTTAGAAATCAGATGGTGCCTTTGTGATTAATTACCTTATAATATTAATAAAAGTCTAGTGTTAGTAACAGTTAACGTTAAGTTATTGAAATTTTAGCATTGATGATTAATATTTATTATAATTAATTAATATTATTTATATAATTTCTGTTCAGTAGGTACTTTGGAATATTTTTTCCCTTGCAATTTGGTAAATCAGCATTATGAACAGTTTGATAAGAAATAAAATGTGTGTTGTTAGTAAAACATGCTAAATTTATTGAGACGTAAAATCACATAAGTTAATTTGAAATATGACGTTTGAGGTCAATTTTTACGTTTAGTCTTTTTGCCTGATTGCATTTGCTCGATGACTAGGGGACAATTTACTAAAGCGACACTTATCTCCTAAACCAGTGGATTTTGCTATGAATTATTAAAACCTTATTATAGTCTATTAAATTATGTGTCATATATTCCTGGAAATTTTAAAATTGGTTGTCTGGTTAAAAAGTTATGATTTTTTTTCGTAAAAAAAAAACTTTAAATCGCTCTCCTGTAAAGTTGACGAAGTGTCGCTTTAGTACTTTTGCCTGCCGAGCGACGATATGCAAGGTGGCCCTGTAACAGGAGCAAAAAATTTAACCACAGCTTCTACTCTTCATCTTGAGCTAATTTAGTTCTACAACTTTTGAAAATAACTTTTATTAATTTATGATTTTTATTATAGTTTAAAGTTTAATTTGCCCAGCAATGTATAGCGAAATCCGTCATTTTGTTACGTGACAGGCGATGTCATTTAGGCTATTGGATGCCGTACATTGAAAATACCAATTAATTTGTTTGGAACTAAGTAGTTCCATTTGAGTAGCAAAACCTGTGTTTTCTTTTTTTGCTCCTGTTACAGGGCCCACTCGGTATTATTTATTAACTTTCTTTATTACATTGTTTTACCTATATCAAAATGAAAAAAAGATTTAAAATAAAATATTACACTACCGTTGAGTTTATGGCTATGTCACGCATATTGTTTAAGTATGGATGTTACAAGAAATAAACAAAACTTGTAAAAATACACAATAAAGTAAGCGTCCACTTGTCGGTATCGTACGCATCGGACGCATCGTACGCAACGGATCGTAGTATTTTTAGTATAGAGAGTCATACAAGTGCGTCCACTGATCCGCACTGTACGGATCGCACATTTCTATACAAAGCAACAAATCCGACACGTCCGAAGCGTACGATGCGGATCAGTGGACGCTTACCTTTATACCTGGGCGGCCGAGCTTTCCTGCTTTGCTTTGGTATTAAATAGATAGATACCTAATTATAATGTCAAATTTTGTTTTAAGTAGGTATTTTTGTGTGTCCCTACACGGCGTCATGGGCTAACTTATACAGCAGTCACATCTATAAAATTAAAACCGGCCAAGAGCGTGTAGGACACGCCCAAAATAGGGTTCCGTAGCCATTACGAAAAAAATAAGTAGTATTTCTTTAAGGATTTTGTATTTTATACGCAATCTTCCAAGTTTAGGTATATTTTATACCTTAGACTGCTATTTACTCATAAACAACTAATAATTCTCAAGCAAACTTAGCCGTTATAGTTTTCCTTGAAAGTTTGATACACTTACTATCATTCTCAATTTTTTTTTAAATTTTCCACCCACCGGTTTAGATTTTAAAGGGGGAGGGGACGCTCGATTTTAATGAAAATTTGCACTTTAAAGTTGAATATTTCGCAAACAGATCACTGAATCGAAAAATCTTTTTAGCAAACCCCTAATGGTTTTAAAAGACCAATCTAACGATACCCCAC
>NC_133493.1:11998246-12030960 GCF_025370935.1 Choristoneura fumiferana
CGAAAGTGCCTCTTGACGTGGGTCAACATATCCATAGAAAATTAGTGATTCCTGCACGCATCCACAAGTGTGCAGTAAAGTGTATGGATTTTATACGCACTTGTGCGGTAAAGTAACTTTTAAATTGCCAAATGATGTCCAAATTATTGTTAAAAAAATAGTCTAAGAGTCGTTATAGTTAGGCTTTGAACAAATAAGAAAACGTTTGATGCAACCAACTGAATATTTACTGATAAGATAATACAGATTAAACGCGACAGAAAAGAGAACGTTAATTTTTTTTTTCATGTAAACTCGTATTTAATTCCGTCTAAAGTTATGAAAAAAAAAGGGAATCAATTCTTGAGTCCAATTCGGACCGTGCGACGTCAAGCGCGCGCACTTGAAAGTTAACCAATGAGCTTCCAGTGCGCGCGCACGACGTAGCACGAACCAATCATGGTTACCCGTTCGCGCCTGTCATGAACCCCGCCAAAGTAATGTTCATGAGTTCAGTCCGGTGAATTAATTTTTGATGAGTAAATTAAAATGAAGAGTTTAAATGATGAATTTATATCTGACTTTGCGCCGCCTTTCGTCCTCCACGAAGCATATTGTCAGTGACAAACTCATGCTGAACAAAATACGTGAACTATAATATACATACCTAAGTTAATAAACATCGTAAATTGATAGAATAATCTACTTCTACACTCATGGATATTATAACATCTACCGGTATGTCTTATTTCTTATTTATTTGCTTTTATCTATTAGAATTAGTGAACCAGTTTTGATTTATTTACAGTTCCAAAGCCAAAAAATCACAGATTTACGGTAACTTTTTGTTAAGAGCTGGTAGATTAGATACTTAATACATTACTTGATGTTACTTAACTATTACAGGGATTTATTCACGGTTGCACTGATATTTAGCATTATAGGAGCGTGCACTCCTCCATAAGGACTAGCCAATATAAGTGTGTAAAATGTCAAGCAACAAGGCTAATAATTAATCATTAAAAAATCACGATACTAAAACAAAGTCTCCTTTACCTATCATTAGTAGCTGTAGCTGTTCTAATCTTCTGAGTCAATGATTGTTATGAAGTTGGATTAATAAAGTGTATACGTTAACGATTTGGTTTGGCGTGCATGTCGGTATGTATATCTACTGCCCCTGCTACTGTAGTAAAAGGAGTAGGTATGGCAATAAATGAGTAGTCACTGCCTCGATTTTTTTTCCTCGCTTAATGCATTGTAAAACGTCGTATGATATACGTGTCGAAAGTAGGAAATTCCCAACTCGTGCCGGCTCAAAACACTCGCTTCGCTCGTGTTTCAAGTTCTCCGCCACTCGTTGGGAATTGCCTACTTTCCGCACTTGTATCATAAATAACTATTACAATGCACGTGCTCGGAAAGTGCCTCTTGACGTGGGTCAACATATCCATAGAAAATTAGTGATTCCTGCACGCATCCACAAGTGTGCCAGTAAAGTTGTATGGATTTTACTTACCCACTGTGCGGTAAAGTAACTTTTTAATTGCAAATGATGTCCAAATTATTGTTAAAAAAATAAGTCTAAAGAGTCGTTATAGTTAGGCTTTGAACAAATAAGAAAACGTTTGATGCAACCAACTGAATATTTACTGATAAGATAATACAGATTAAACGCGATAGAAAAGAGAACGTTATTTTTTTTTTTTCATGTAAACTCGTATTTTAATTCCGTCTAAACTCTAAAGTTATGAAAAAAAAGGGAATAAGTTCTTGAGTCCAATTCGGACCGTGCGACGTCAAGCGCGCGCACTTGAAAGTTAACCAATGAGCTTCCAGTGCGCGCGCACGACGTAGCACGAACCAATCATGGTTACCCGTTCGCGCCTGTCATGAAACCCCGCCAAAGTAATGTTCATGAGTTCAGTCCGGTGAATTAATTTTTGATGAGTAAATTAAAATGAAGAGTTTAAATGATGAATTTATATCTGACTTTACGCCGCCTTACGTCCTCCACGAAGCACATATTGTCAGTGACAAACTCAATGCTGAACAAAATACGTGAACTATATAACATACTAAGTTAATATAACATCGTAAATTGATAGAATAATCTACTTCGACACGCATGGATATTATAACATCTACCGGTATGTCTTATTCTTATTTATTTGCTTTTATCTATTAGAATAGTGAACCAGTTTTTTGTTTTTTACAGTTCCAAAACAAAAAATCACAGATTTACGGTAACTTTTTGTTAAGAGCTGGTAGATTAGATACATAATACATATACTTGATGTTACTTAACTATTACAGGGATTTATTCACGGGTTGCACTGATATTTAGCATTATAGGAGCGTGCACTCCTCCATAAGGACTAGCCAATATAAGTGTGGAAAAATGTCAAGCAACAAGGGCTAATAATAATCATAAAAAATCACGATACTAAAACAAAGTCTCCTTTACCTATCATTAGTAGCTGTAGCTGTTCTAAATCTTCTGAGTCAATGATTGTTATGAAAGTTGGTTTAATAAAGTGTATACGTTAACGATTTTGGTTCGGCGTACATGTCGGTATGTATATCTACTGTCTGCTACTGTAGTTAAAGGAGTATGGCAAATAAATGATGTAGTCACTGCCTCGATTTTTTTCCTCGCATAATGCATTGTAAAACGTTGTATGATTACGTGTCGAAAGTAGGAAATTCCCAACTCGTGCCGGCTCAAAAACACTCGCTTCGCTCGTGTTTCAAGTTCTCCGCCACTCGTTGGGAATTGCCTACTTTCCGCACTTGTATCATAAATAACTATTATAATACGTAATCGTAGGTTTCATAAAATTATTTATTTATTTCTTCGCCAATAAAAAATGACAGCAGTACAGTAAAACCAATTCGCTGTAAAATCCAAATTATATAAAAAACAAAAATACACCCAAAAAAACAAAAATACATGTGGGAACAGTCCTGGACGACGACTCCTTGTAGGTGGCGGTTCATCATCATCATCATTATGTCAGCCGAAAGACGTCCACTGCTGGACATAGGCCTCCCCCAAGGCTCTCCACTCAGACCGGTCTTGTGCTTTCCGCATCCACCGCGATCCCGCGATCTAACCAGGTCGTCGCTCCATCTTGTTGGAGGCCTACCGACAGCTCATCTCCCGGTCCGCGGACACCATTCGAGAACCTTCTGGCCCCATCGGCCATCAGTCCTGCGAGCAATGTGCCCCGCCCACTGCCACTTCAGTTTCGCAATTCTTCGGGCTATGTCGGTAACCTTAGTTCTACTGCGGATATCATCATTTCTGATTCTAGCCCGCAGAGAAACCCCGAGCATAGCCCTCTCCATAGCCCTCTGAGTGACGGTGGCGGTTGCTCTTTGACCAAGCTGCGATTTTGAACCCTTTATACACCCTACCCACCACCCTACCCTTTTTACACCAGCAGTCTGTGGACTAACTATACCCAAAAATCGTACAATACCGTACGGATATGTACAATAATTTGTTTAGGATGATGGTGAGGCTTCCTCGCTACTGCAGTGCTTCTGGCATGTTTGCTGACGCTCACGTGGACGACTTTTATGCGCTTATGCTCCGTGGTAAGAAAGTCGCTTCAAATCTGCATATCCCGGCGGATGAGGAGACAGCCTTTAACAGGCTCCTCCCCTAAGGTGGGTCGCAAGTAGAGGCAAGGGCTGTCTGTGCGTCTTGGCGACAACATACTATCTAATAAATTAATCCAATGTAGTTAGTACTAACATAGATTGTCAGTTTCTATTGGAGTTTCTAAAACATGCTATGGACCAAATTAGTTGTCTGCAAATAAAAACATTTTTTTTTATGCATTACTATAGGTACGTAGTGCCACGAGAATTGAAGTAAATGATTACACACACAGCTACAAGTAGAACTGATTGCACATAACCTAACCAACAAAAAGTTGGGACACCCGCGACTTTGTCATTTCAAAGTTCAATATCTCAAAAACGGCTGAACCGATTTTGATAAAACATGATGTCTAAGAACCATCGCTAGAAAACTTGCTTTCAATTTAAAAAAAAACCGCATTTTTGACATATGTGTGGACAGACATAAGTGATATTAAGTCACAATATGATTTCCCTTGTCAAACAACGTGGTGTTACTATGACTATCTTTTTACGAAAAGGCTTCACATGGGTTGGTTCGATAGTAAGTACATGCGGACAAGGTCACTGCCCCTAGCGTGCATAGTTATCGCTCGTTTTCATGCAATTTCACTGCCTTTCTTATTTCCATTTCTCTAATTTATTGAATCAGGGATTACTTTGCGGAGGTCCATAAAATGTCAATAACTATAAATAAACAATTATTTTGATCACCCGCGATCCCACGATAGCGACGTCTATACAACAAAGTGTTTATACAGCTCCTTCACCTAAGAGCACGCGATTTTTTCCCACAATATTTTCTACCCTTTATTTTGTTTAACACACTCCTCACAAAGACCTACTCACCTACTTATCGCACTTCATTTTCCTTTTCGATTTTGTTTTCCTTTTTTACGAGTAGTTCATACAACTTGTTTTGCTTCTTTATAGTCCTTGAGAGAGGTGTCATTTAGGCGTGTTTTAAATGGAGCAGCGGCTTTATATTAGAAAGAAAGAAAGAAAGGTTTATTTTGGCTCCATGTATCACCTAAAACTAAGACTAAAACTAGCACTAAAACTATGTTACTTGGTGACACGGCAGATACCAAAAAGGGTCTCCACTCAGCATGTGTTGCCGCACATTATGTGCAGTAAGGCTGGTTTTCTGTGGAGCCCAAACGTTAAATAAACATGTATGCATGAGCCAGTTCCTTTGCCCCAGTCAGACGGAGAAAAAAAAATTAAAACCATAGACAAGGGAGAAGTGACGTGGCTCAGTGTAAAAGATAATACGAATACCACACTGACGAATACTGCTAATTAGCAGAAAGGGCTGCCCTTTTCTTCACTTTGCTGTATAGGTGTGCCTTCTGTGTTAGTGAATAAATGTCTTTCTTTCTTTCTTTCACTTTCTGTAATCTTGCAACGCATTTTTTTGGTATTTATAAATAAATAGTATGCGGGGATAAGTGTTGTTTAGATGTCTTATTATGTCACGTACTTTGACCCCTAACCTTCTAGATTATATAGATTTAAGTGTTTTTGACGATGAGGATTACACCCCCGTGCTTTGTTTTTTTTTGTTTCGCTACGTACGGGTGAGGTTATTGTTTATGTTTTTATGTTCTTTTAATCCGTGAAAGAAGGAAAAACAAATAAGAAAGGCACTTCTCCTTTACAATAACAACGTTACAGACTTTCTTCTCATCTTTCGGCCAGGTTCTTATGTCCTTAATTACCAGTGTATATCTTTATATTTTAGAATAATGTATTTAGTAGGTATACCTTGAATTACATGAGGATAAATGTTTGAAAAACCGAAATTTGTAAAATTTTGTGAGTATAACCAGTACCTATTATTCTTTTTGATTGATCTCATTTCAATAATAAATGAGCGATTCTTAACATCAAAAGATAATTATTAGGTTTAAAAAAACAATTTTTGTGACAATTCCATTTATTTTACATCGCATGATCTTCACAAAACTGTAATATTAATACACAATCTAATATATTTCACAAAACAAACGCGTTAACGTCACAATGATTTTGAAAAACTCAGCAGCGCCTCTAGCGGCGCGTAATAGCAACAAACTATTCCCTAGCACTTTAGCTTTGACAAATACGCGTTTGAGATGTTGCGACAAAAACCCTTAACATTCAGTTCGATCGAAGTATAGTAACTGTTACAGTAATACCAGCGAAACATAAATTACAATAGTGTACCAGCACGCAAGCATTTTGTTGGAAACACGAACCAATTTAAATGGTCAGAACTTTGCACACCACGGCATCACGGCAATTCGTCACTGCGCAATCCAAATCCAACAAGGTCTATGGGATGTTGCTTCCGATCGGTTAATTCGGCATTTGTCGCCAAACATTTGCGTGGACGATGATTAAGGATCTAACTTATGTTTCTGGTAGTGGAACACTAGTGCTAGAAAGAAGTAGCAAATACTACACTCCGATCAATTGGTTTAGCGTATTTAGGATTACAAGGGTTCACAGTACTGCGAGACGGAGATGACGAGTCCGGAGGGGCACGGGCCGTCGGTGTGGCACGTTATGACCTGGGTTTGGATGTTGATTGCGTCGATGCTGGGCGGTGGCGGGCCGAAGGGGTCGCATGCCTTCACCAATGCTCCAACCAGCTTTTTATGTGCCAATAGACAATTCTAAGGATGCAAAAACAGTAATGTTAGTGTATGTTGGGTCAATTAACTTATACGCGTTGCTCGTTGCCATGGAAATGCCTCCTGGGACCCTGAGTCAATCACTAAACATATGATTTTATGCGGTAGTAAAGACGAAGAAAGACGAAGAACGAAGAAGACGAAGAAGTTTATTCCTTTTAAGCATCCCCTAAATACGACAGCATTAGTTTTAATACTAAACTATGAACAATAGAATCAGATAAAAAAAATGTGGAACTTTTAATGAATGAACCACATTGGCACTAAATATTGATAGTGCGGTATTGCTTTGGCAGTAGGATGGTGAGTAGATTATTTTGTGCTCTGCGATATAAAATGTAAGAAATATAAAATGGAAACTTACGTTTTCATTATTAAGGGTGTAACGCTCCTCGTAGGGTTTTGTTGACACAGTGGGCAAGACGATAGGATCAGTACTACTTTGGCCTAAAATAAAATAAAAACTTGTCTTAAATGGATATTAATTGAACTAGTTGTACGGTCAGCATTAAAAGTAGCAGCATGCTTTTGTACTTTGTGGTTATACAGCAACGTTACACCATAAAAATTTGACAAATGTAAAATAAAAATGATTTATTGTGCAATCAACTTGAAGCAAAATACAATGATCAATGAGTATGGAAAGTTTGTACAGAGAAGTCGCGGGAATGGACAAATATTCTGACCCCCAAACTAGGTAAAGACCTGTGTGTTGGGGGTCTGAGTAAAATGTGCTAATACGACAAAAAAGGCAAAGTCAAAGTCAAAATATCTTTATTCAATTTAGGCTATAACAATCACTTATGAATGTCAAAAAAAATCAACCACCGGTTCGAAAAACAAAGGAAAAAAGTGATCCGCTACTTTTGATGCTGACGTACACTTATAGATTGCAGGATTTTTGAGAAATCTGCGGTATATTCGTTTATTTTTTAACGTCTGTCTATGAAATTTCCAATGTAAGATGATCTCATAATTCGTAAATTTGACTTAGTAGCAGGGGTCTGCTAATAGTGGATACTTTATATACACCTACAAAGTTATACGGAGCCCTCAATTCACGAGATCGACTCGTACGTAGCCGGTTTGTTTTAGTTAATCAAATGGTCCAAGTTTCAGACCAACAGCTAAGGCCCGCTCTCAGAATCAGAGGGCTTAGGCTATGGTATTCTTGTGAACCCATTGTAAATTGGGCGAAATTCCGAATCCATACAAAATTTGTTAAAATAGTTAAACCAACAAAATAATCAATTTTAACAGATTTTAAAATAGGTACTGATAATATTTATGGTCTTAACAAACCTGCGTTGTACTCTACACAGTTGTCCAGGGTACGGCGGCTTGCAGTGCTGACATCAGCCAGCAGAGCGAAGCAAGCGAACGCGAGCGAGAAGCGAACGAGCGAAGACGCAGCGGCCATGGTGAGCGAAGTGACGTGCAATCCCGCTGCTGCGGCATTTATAGCGCAAACAGCTTGACTAATAAACCTCGAAATTTAAATCATTAATAAAGTTAACATTTTTTATCAGAGAAAATAATATGCGATTTCTTTCAAATTCATTGCGTGTCATCACATTAAGCTGACCTTTGTGTTTATAATTCCAGGGAAAAAATATATGATCAAGGTCGTTTTGAACTGACTTAGAAAATGAGGTTAGGTAACCGATTCGATCTGTTTATTAACACATGGTTAAAAATGCATAATTTAGTTTTTTCGCTTGATATTATTAGAAATCGCGTTGTTGCTCGGCGTGGAATTACTATGAAAACAATATTGCGATATGTAAATATTTTTTCTCAAAAATGTCCGTAAAAGTTGACATTATTCTTTACATATCAGAAGGTGAAGTCCATAGTTTATGGTCAGCGAAAAATTAAAAAGTTGAAAAGATTGCAGGCGCGCTAGCTCGACAATAATAAATTAGCGTGCCTGCAGTCAGTCACAATTTTTTTTTTAAAGTTAAAAAGGCCATGGAAATATTGGCTTAATTAGTATACAGCCATGTATAATGGCCGTTATCAGATATTTTTTTCGAACTCCGGACTTTCTTTATAGGGTCTGAAACAGCTTGTGGTGTTTTCGTTGGAAAAATACACCTGCACTTTATTTTAAATGAAAAAAAGGCGGGAAAGCATAAGAAAAACATTGGAATAAAATTAAATGTTATAATATTTTTTGAGAAAAAAATATATTAACCTCGGCTGGAATAGCAATTGCTGGCTTCGTATTAGTTAAACGGATTCACAAGCTCGTCCGTTTAATACTCATACTCAGCCAGCAATTGCCTACTTCCAGGCCACGGCAATAATCTACTATTATACACACCAACGTTTGCCATAAAAATATCGGGAGTTGCTGTGGTGTAAAGAAGCAATGTAAAGCAAAATGCTTGATGTTGTAGCGTGACAGGCGACGTCAGTTGTATTCTGGAATGGCGTACATTGATAGCAGTATTTAATTTGTATGAAAAAAGGACTCCATTATTTTTAAAAGTCACTGAACTAATGTTGTTCAGTTTGACGAGGACGATCTACGTTTTAATTTTTTGCTCGTATTACAGGCTACTCCTGGTATAGACTGTGCTGTAGTCAAAATGTTTGACATCTCTTTATATAGAATGCGCACCTAAGTTAGGTTAGGATACTTTAATAACAATTCACTAAATTACCTACTTTATGTCAAATTAAAATTATGGAAAGCGACACATTATGGTAAATAAAATTCGGGAAAACAAAAGCCGATTAAACGAGAAGAAACTTTAAAAATTAAAAAAAAATGAAATACGGACAAATTAACAAGCTTAACCAAAGGCCGATAATCTGGACAAATCCAGACGCATAGGTGTGACGACACGACATACACGCGTAATCGTATTACGGCCTTTATAAAAGGTGCGCGCGCGCCGCGGTCGCATTCGCCGCTGTGTCCGTCACGCTCACGTTACTGACACTGACTGGCGCTTTGCTGCCCCTTGCTGTCCACAGCGGCAGACCTTGCACATGGATATACCAAGGTAGTGTTTCTACTTACATCCCACTTTAATCGGTGCTTCAACTCTCCATAGATAGATAGATTAATAGATAGATCAGACATGTCTAAAATATGGTTTGTTCCCGCCGAGTCCCGGTTTGTTCCGGAATTCAGTGATCGCTGTGGTGTCCAAAGTCTTGCGCCTTCGTGGAGTAGACAGCGTGACCCAGGCGGCGCTAAGCAAGTCTGCATTTCCTCCACGGAGGTGCTAAGACACGGGCTGATGTGTGGTTGTTGTGGCTTCGTGTAGAAGTGTTTCAAGGAGCCCTGGCGGCTGTGGAGCTGGTTGGCCTGCCCAGCGTGGTTTACTGTCGGTGGCGCTGGGACGTCGAGCACGAGGCGGCGTCCTAGAGTGGCCCACAGTGGCCTGCAGCCAGGTTTGGCAGCTTCGGAGCCGAGGTATAGGAGTTACCTTTATTTAGATTATACAGATAGTTAAGTAATCACAAATCACTGGCCAATTGCATTCACAACCCTTAGTTTTCATAAGGAAGTAGGATTTTAATTATACACAGAGTATGTATGGTTGATGGGAGCGGGATAATTGTGAGTATCCTTAGAAATAAACATCTTGTTGCACCAAAACCTTGGTTTAATTCCTCAGCTGTAGCGACCCGCTACCCTGTGTAGAAATTTCATTACAAATTGGCTAACTACTACTTTTCGCTTAACTGTCACACACTGTTTTTGCTAGAAAAAAACCAACCAGTCACACTGTTACTAGATGGGACAGTTTTTAATATTTGTTCCCAATGAGTCACACTCGCAACTGTCCTACTGTGACACGTTGAGAATATTTTAACAAAAAAAAAAATAAGACACGGCGAAACTATAAGGGTTCCGTTTTTGCCATTTTGGCTATGTCAAACATTACATTATGTCTAACAATTTTCGACCAGTCGATATCCTATCTTTGCCACAGATAACAAGTAACAAAGTTGGCCTGTTTGTTTTTTTCACAGCTGGAGGAGTGCAGCCGCGTATGATACCTTTACCTACCAACAATATAATACAACTTTACTGTAGAAATCCCAGACGTGAGACACTATTTTTATAAAAGTCTATCACTACGAGTAATAGGTTGCAATATAATAAATGTCATCATCATCATCCCAGCCTATATACGTCCCACTGCTGGGCACAGGCCTCCTCTCAGAACAAGAGGGCTTGGGCTATAGTTCCCACGCGGGCCCAGTGCGGATTGGGAACTTCACACGCACCATTGAATTGCTTCGCAGGTTTGTGCAGGTTTCCTCACGATGTTTTCCTTCACCGCAAAGCTCGTGGTAAATTTCAAATGTAATTCCGCACATGAATTTGGAAAAACTCAGAGGTGCGAGCCGGGGTTTGAACCCGCGACCCTCTGTTTGAGAGGCGATAGGTCAAACCACTAGGCCACCACGGCTTTTTTAATAAATGTAGAAATGTTTATTTATTTTTACTGCACTCGATTATATTTTAGCAGATTGGTCGATTCGGGAGCAACAGCTTCGATCACAAAATTGGCAAAAAAGTCCACTCGTGCCCAGCGACGTAGGATTGAGCTCGGTGATGTCTCAGAACTTGCTTTACAGTCAGATGGGCGAACCACGCGATGTCATGTGTAGCCGTACCCTCGTAAGTGCCGCACCACCGACGCTGCTTATACCATCTTTATAGATGACATGCTCATTTGCCCGCTCTTACATGAAAAAAATTAAGTCAAAGTCAAAGTTTTTATTTGCATAAAATGTGGCACAAATTGGTTCTTAGCATATTACGTAGTCGCACACATTTTGCCAACTATTGGCACGCAAACAGAGAGGTTAAGTGCTACACTAGGCAGGGCATGCTCTATACTATACAAAAATAACCAGGAAACAAATATGACTTAACCAACCATGTCATACTCAATGGAGAATATAAAAAAAGAAATAATAAATTAAAATAGTCAAACATTCGTCGAAAGGATTACAAATAATAATTAACACAATAACACAAATTACACAAATAGGTACACAATTAAGCCAATGATGATGGGTTAATAATGACTGAACACCCTTGTTAATGTTTTTAATTGTCATTGTTTAATTCAAGTGTCGTTATGCCTGTGATGCTGTACATTATGAACATCGACTAATTTATAAAAAAACAAATGATAATTTATAATAATATTCGAGATTAAATATCAAACTTTTTTTTATAATATATTATATTATTATAATATACTATATTAAGCAAAATTTTATTAGGCAAAGTTGTACCATAACTTACAAATATAAATTTACAACAATTAAATTTATAAAACTTTATCTCCAATTAGCTTTTACCCGCGGCTTCGCTCGCGTGAAAATTGAAAATCGATTACGGAAAGGTTGCGCCCTGGTACGATGAATCTGTTTGTTTGACTGTACATTGTTTGCTGTAGCATTGTAGAAGCTAATTAATTAAAAACATTTGTGTCCAATGATGCCGTGGTGGCCGAGTGGTTTGACCTATGGCCTCTCAAGCAGAGGATCGTGGGTTCAAATCCCGGCTCGCACCTCTAAGTTTTTCGGAATTCATGTGCGAAATTACATTTGAAATTTACCACGAGCTTTACGGTGAAGGAAAACATCGTGAGGAAACCTGCACAAACCTGCGAAGCAATTCAATGGTGTGTGTGAAGTTCCCAATCCGCACTGGGCCCGCGTGGGAACTACGGCCCAAGCCCTCTCATTCCGAGAGGAGGCCTGTGCCCAGCAGTGGGACGTATATAGGCTGGGATGATGATTTGTGTCCAATCAACCTGGACAACGGACCGCACCGCAAATGATTGGGTCGCAAGTCGCAACCCCGCCAAGGTGGACTGAACCCAATAAAACAGAACCTTCCCTTGCGGTGTCGGTGAATCAATTAATTCTTCGATTACCTGCTGCACTTCTACGTCTGACAGAGATCATTTATGAGAATTTTCGTTTAAAATACAAGAGACAATACACGAGTGTTAAAGAGACTAAGAGTTCCCTTGTAAAATGGATCTTAACAAGGGATATCATGTTTTAATTCATGGGTTTATGCGTGTATTAAAAAAATATACATATAAGTACAAAACTTTTTTTTCTATCTTTGTCACAAAACGCCATCTTTACGCTGCACGCGTCAATGACATGGATGGATGGAACATAATACTCGCTCAAGACGAGAGATGGCACTCTCTTCAATAAATATATCACCTTTAATCTCAAAAATTTTGCTTTTCCATGTTTCTTTTTAATACTCTTGCGTTTAAAAAACCTTGAAATTTTTCGTTCACCAAGTTATTATTTTCAACAGTGTTATAAAATGTATCTACTCTCACAGTTTCTCTCTGCACCCCCAATACAACGAGTACGACAGCTCCATTATAGATACGTTTCAGGTCGATGGGGCGGCCATTGTTAAGTAATCCAACTTTGCCATTAACGAAGAGTTTTTCAATCACTATTCTCAATCGCGATCAACTGTCGAACCCTTTTTATAAAAAAAAACCATTCGCAAGAAGAATATTATGACGCTTACTGTGAAAACGTTCTATGATGGGTTAAGTTTTGGTTTACTAATGTATCGGCGAAAATTATTTAGCAAATTATTAACTCCCAAACTATTTATCCCATATTTTTATTTAGGCGAAATGTTATTTCCCAACTCAACGTTTCGCACTGATATCATTTCCCAACTAATGAATCGATAAATTATTATTATGCAAATTATTACCTGGAATTTTTTTAAGATGTCATTTATGTTTTCGTCAAATGTATTGATTGGCATACCTTAATTTAGCAACTTATTGAATGGCATCCAACCTACTTTTCTAGTGTCATTTATCCTGGCTGCTATAAAAAAAAAACCTAACATCGAAGGCTAAGGCGGGAGCTACGCTCCGCTTCGCTCCCGCCTTAGCCTTCTGAACCTAAACTATCCAAGTCGCTTCTATTCCGAACCGTCTTGCTCGCTCGCTTCGCTCGCTCGCACAAATCAAATTGAAGAATAACTTTGCAATGTAAAAAATTGCCCAAATGTTATTTGACAATTTGATATTTGCCTAAGCCAATCATTTGCTACATAATTATTTGCCACATAAATATGTGATGAAGTAAAATTTTGCAATGTAAAAATGTTGCGAAATAAAAAAAATGCGAAGTAAAGTTATGCCAAATATTAGTTTGCCAAATGAAACTTTGGCGAAAGGTTGGTTGCTAAGTGAAATTTGGCGAAACATATTTCGCCGAAAAGGCAGTACACCTTAAGAATCAAACAGTAGACGTAGAACCATTCTACTTCATAATTATGATCGGTCGTCGGAATTGGTAGTGCCAATTTACCTAACCAAAAAGTCGGTTCTGGGAAATTGCATACGTTTTTATAACAACATTCCAAGAAATATTACTTGGTTTCTTTTAAGTATCTAACGGCTACGAATTCTACACTGAGCAAGGTGTGACGCGCTCTTGGCCGTTATTTTAGTATTTATTAGCCGTTACCCGCAACTCTGTCCGCGTAGAATTCCTTTATCGCTATCCCGCAGGAACTATGCAATTTTCCAGGATAAAAACTATCCTATGTCCTTCTTTGGGACTCAAACTATCTGTATACCGAATTTTATCTAAATCGGTTCAATGGTTTAGACGTGATGAAGTAACAAATAAACAAACAAACAAACGTACAAACTTTCGCATTTAGAATTAGTGGGAGTTTAAGTTCCTTTTTTTGATACCGCTGGGAGGACAGTGTCCAGGCGGATCTCCAAGTCGACGACTGGCAAGAGGCTGCGCACGATCGGGACAGATGGCGTGCTCTCGTTTCGGAGGCCAAGACCCTATATGGGTCCCTGAGCCAAATTAGTTAGTTAGTTAAGCTCCTTTTTTATTAATGAAAAAAAAAACAAATGATTGCAAGACGTAAATTGTATACTAAACGAGTCTTTCTTAGTCTCGTCGCAAGCGTCTCGGTTTATTTATGTATTGAGGAAACCAACCAGCCTTAATTTGCAACAATTGTACATTTAACTAAGATGTTACATGACAAATAATAGGTTACCACAGTAGATACGTAATAATAGTAACCAGAACATTCATTTATGACAAAATAGACACCTTATGTATGGATTCACAACAAATAGAAAAACATAAGAGTCTCAATTACTAATATCTATGAGTGAAGCAAATATGATTGTGTTTGTGTGTGTGCGCGCGTGCGTTATTGTTTGTTCTGTTCCAATATTGTGCGTAATATATCTATCCTAAACTTTGTCTTGATTCCTACAAATAAGTCCAGATCGCTGAAGTCTTTGTTGTACGTACGAACAATCCACATGAACACGGCATTACGCCCACATCTAGTGTATTGGTCGGGGGGGGGGGGGGGGGGTGAACAAGGCGGTGGTGGTCTCGGTTACACGCAAAAAGATTAAAATTAAGAAAGAAAATTAAAAAAGAAAAAGATTTTCGCAAGTAGAAGGGATTTTCTTAACAGGAACCATCGTAACCGTTTAAAATAACAAGCAGGAGCCAAACCCAGTTTGCACCCTCGCGCCCAGACACGTGACCTATAAATATTGCCCTTTAAATAAAAACCTTGCGCCTTTGCCTCCACCTTTTGCCTATTTTTGGCCCCAAATAAAGCTTTGCATAACTTTATGGCGCGAGAAAATAGATATTAAGGTTATGTCCCGGCAAAATTATTATCTAAGACGAGGGCCGTTTTTATTAATAATAGGGTTTGTTTGGAAACTTCCGGAATTTATTTCAAAGTAGCAGTATTTTAGCCTTATAATAAGAAGTGATTTATTTCAAAAACTGGCTAATACCTACTCTTTTAAAAGTTCTATATTTTAATCACGTTAACATAGAAAACTTCTTGATATTTACACTCCTCCCTGATATACTCTGTGGTCCGTTTGTCAAGCCCAAACTTGAAAAACAGGACAGTCTAAAAGAGTTATTTTCTGTTTTGAGGTAAACCCACAAAAATAATTGCATATAAAAATCTGAAATTTGCAAATTTATAAAAAAAAATACCACCTAGACAGATAGGTACACAGATAAATCTTTTATTTCGTATATTATTATATTAATTATGGTGCTTTACTGAACTTCACAATGAGGGCTACCGTTTTGCGCGCTCACCAGTTGGCGCCACTGTAGACAAAGGTCCTGCCTGAAGTATAGTGGTTAGTTTATTATTACGGGCGTGAAAACAAAATGTACATTTAAATCATGTTTAATACTTTAAAACCGTACCATAAAAATATCAAGCATGCCACAGTGTTGCGTAGTGCTGTTTTGTTCGGAAAAAAGGGAGGACTAAAGTTTCCGAAAGACAAAACTGTCTCAAAACACAGACATTAATTGCCCCGAAACGCGTATTTGTCATAGTTAATTTCAGGTATTGCAAAATATTCACAAAAATATTTATTCTAATTATAATCACCCAAAAACAGTGACATTTGACATTTCGAAGACCTCTCGCTACACTAGCGCCTCTAGCGGCGAATACATACGCGATAGCCCTCATTAATATTAAGCGATGTAGAAAACGAATACTGTGTTGATGTTAATTAATAGACGTTTGATAAGGCTTTTAGTGATTTATTTAAATAACAATTTTATTAGTTTACGATATTTTTTTAGTCTAAGTAGATTTTCGGAACCGGTGTTATATTTTTTAACATTAAAAGGTGCTCGTCACAGCCTAACTTTCACTTTGACTTTGAGTTGACACCTGTGCCAATAGATAGTTCATATAGATTTGGACTAATTCGGCTTGTGCTTCCGCCGCACCTTGGAACGGGTGACAGTGGGAGGCTCGCGTTAAGGCACAACAATGGCCCTAAAACTGTCACAGAAAAGCAGGTTCAAGTGCCACCCCCATAAAAACTATCTCTATGTCTACCAGCCCCATAACCCAGCCATGTAACTGATATGGAAATTTTACGAGCGCATTAAACCTTTTTATATGTGACGTATTAGGGAACAGATTTATAGCCTCCCTCATCAATATACGGCGGATGTATGGGCGAACCTTTCGGGGCATTTAGAGGTAGGATTTGATTAAAATGGCATCAGGGAAACTACGTGGTGAGTTGCACTATTCAGGCTTGAATTAGTACTGGTATTCATGGAAGCCCTTTGTAGCAGCAGTCTACAAAATGATTGGATGCACGCAACCTATTAAACCTTCATTAGAAAGAAGGAAGACATTTATTTGTGACAAAAAACGTATATCACGACACGAAATGATCCAAAACCAGCAAACTGGCTGGACTTGCGAACGGCGGTGATCTTTCTTTGGGACCATCAAGTCATCATACATTGAAAGTACATCAAAACAGAGTGAAGCCAACATGCTGTACGATATTATGATGTAATTATAACACCCCTCTTTTTGCATCGGGGGTTAAAAACAACTGAATTATGAGATCCGACATGCACTATGACTTCATATGAAACGACGGCCATATAGACCATACTAAATTTCATTACTCTAGACTAGATAGAGATGCAATGCAAACTTCATTCGCATTTTCTTTATTTTTCAAAAAATATTGCTGTTTTTAACCCTCGACGCAAAAAGAGGGGTGTTATAAGTTTGACCGCTATGTGTGTGTCTGTCTGTGGCACCGTAGCTCTTAAACGGGTTCCAAAGTAAGCAAAGCTTGTAGGTACTATGGGTACTAGGCAATAAATAAACAATTTCACAAAACTGATTCTCAAAAAGCCTTTCCTATAAACACCGTACGGCTCATAATTAGGTACATTTGTAATAAAGTTTGTCCCAGGCACGCCGTCACACATGCCTCTCTAATTGAAATTCCGCGAGAACAATGTCCCCGATAGCCTCATTAATTATGATTGTTGTACTTTGCCAGCGCTCGTGTTAGCGATGGTATCGGGCGACGTACTGCCAAACGAGCAGCTCATTTTGTGTTTAGTTTTTGATTTTAAGGGCGATTATTCGAGCGTCTCATCCGTGTCATTTTTCTGGACACTGTTCTGTAAAAGTGGCCTAATATTCTGATACAGTTTTTTAGTTATCTGGTACAACGGAACTCTAAACAAAATAATCGAAAATGCCAGCAAAATCTACAGCCAATTGACAAGATTTCGTTTTTTTAACCCCTGTAAATTACTACAGGAATCGAAAGTGTTTTGCCTCCTGAACATGGGAAAATATTTATTATAATTTATTTCTTTAATTTAATATCTCAGTTTTCAATTCAAAATAACCCGCCGTGAAGTAGCAGTGCTTGCACTGTTGTGTTTCGGCGTGGAGAGTAAGACAGCCGGTGAAATTACTGGCACTTGAGGTAACCCATAATTTATAGGCCTCTAAATACCCCTGGTCTTGCAGATGTTTATGGGCAGTGGTGATCTTTTACCATCAGGAGAACCACTAACTCGTTTGCCATAGAGTCTAATAAAAAAAAAGTAATGAGTTTTCCAACTAGATTTAGAACGCGATTCGTTACAGCGAAAATATCACCGTTAATAAATCAGGAAAAGTTTTTAAAAGCTCTCTTGTCAACCTCACAAGTGCTGGAGGGGGGGGGGAGGGGTAGGGTAGGGAGAATCTAATGGAGTATTAAGTCATACTAGCCGTTGCTTTGCTTGGATCATAGAACTGAAACATTCAGATGGCCTAGTGGTTAGAGAACCTGACTACGAAACTTGAGGTCCCGGGTTTGATTCCCGTGTCGGGGCAGATATTTGTATGAAAAATACGAATGTTTGTTCTCGGGTCTTGGGTTTTAATATGTATTTAAGTATGTATCTATCTATATAATTATATTTATCCGTTGCTTAGTAACCATAACACAAGCTTTGCTAGGCTTACTTTGGGACTAGGTCAATTGGTGTGAATTGTCCCGTGATATTTATTTATTTATCCTTCGCTAACGCGCGACCTAGAAGTTCATGCAGTTTCTCCACCTCCACACTGTAAGCATAACACAAATCACACCCATCTATCACTGGCACCACGCTACACTCACGCGTTTCGAACTCAACCAGAGCTCATCTTCAGTGCAACACAACCGTTAGGAGCAGTTGTATTGAAATTCCGGGATTTTACTAAGTTCCCGTGAGAATTTATGAAACTACAATACAATACAAATTTAGTATTCTTTACTTGCCTTTGCCGGGCTTCGCTCGTGTCGAATTCGGTCATCGCGCTGTTCCCTCAAATCAGTACAAAAAATGTATATAGACTCAGGGTAGACAATAGGCGGTCTTATCGTTTAAAAGCGATCTCTTCCAGACAACCGATTGGGTACATGCTCTTGTGATGATCTCAAACGTAGGTCACGGTAGTAGCACACCGTGAGATTCAATCGAGTTTAGCTCGACATGTTCATCCAGGAGCACGTAATGAAATCCCCCCCCCCGGTGAAAAATCTCAGAAATTACGTCATGATAATGATCAGTCATCACGTCAAAATAACTAGGTGTCTTTAGAAAATAATTAAGAGACTTTAACAGCCTTATTCATAAAAAGTTAGAGCCTCCTTGAAGGCTCCTTGAAGGCCCGATGCAAAATCATGATTCATAAACGTCTGTTAGCGTTAATCAGTCGATCAAGGCTCTGCTAAAGGCCGTAGACCCTCCTTTATCTCCCTGCTAAGTCACAAAATGGCCGCCACAAGTTTGAACAGCTGACTTTGACAAGAGCAAATAACCATACCGAAGATATTTTTAGTGAAGGGAGGGTTACGCAAATATTAAAAAAAAAAACCAGGAAAATTTATTTTCAGGAATTTGTAAGTAAAAATCCTCTAAATTAGGTATTTACTCATATTACTGCTACTTTACTAACAATAAATAAGAAAAAAATAAAATTAGAATGATTAACATAATTAAGGCTTTTTGCACTTAGGTACAACATAAACATGCGGATCGGAAACTTGCTACTGATTTTTGTTTCAGTTTCTGTTATACCGTACGGAGTGCCCCTTAAAACTATTTATTTTTGTTATTTAACACCTAAAGTAGCGGCCACCGCAAGACACCAATCCGAATTTAATCGATGTATGTCTTGTAGTTTTTGAGTAAAATGTTGACACATACAAACGGATGGACGGGCGGATACGGCGGAACTATAAAAGTGTTTCGTTATGTCATTTTGACTACGGAACCCTAAAAAAGAAAAAAGAAGTTGCATAGTTTCATTTTACGGGCACCCATAAATGTAATAATGTCATAATATCATAAATAAAGACATGGAACATGACATCAAAGAAGCGCCGGGAGCGTTGAACACGTACGAGTTGAAAGAAAGCTCTTTGACTCAGCAAATACGAGCTTAAAGCGCGTCGACCTAACTAACATATTAAGTTAAGATTGGTTTTTTGGAATCTTTTTGTATTTTTTATTTCAATTCCAAATTTTTACTTTTACGGTCATCCCGTAAAACCGAAATTGAAAATACAAACTGAAATATAGATGCACAGAAAAAACAGAAAAATAAGACCATCACTGGGAATAGAACCCAGGTCCTCGGTAATCCGTACCGCGTGCTATACCGCTACACCACTGATGGTCAACCATCATGATGGTGATGGTGATGATGGTTGTTGACCATCATGATGGTGATGGTGATGATGGTTGACCATCAGTGGGTGTATAGCACGGTACGGATTACGAGGACCTGGGTTCGATTCCCAGTGATGGTCTTATTTTTCTGTTTTTTCTGTGCATCTATACTTCAGTTTGTATTTTCAATTTTGACATATTAAGCTTTTAACGCTGCACTGCTCGTGCCACATTTATTTGGAATTATAAATCTAAAGGCACGCTAAGACAAGACAAACAAAATAATATGTATATTATAAAATTTTGATTTGCTGATAAAACTAGCTTAGTTTAAGTATTTCTTTATTTTATAAACTTACACAGCATAACAGTTTTCAAAAACTAAGGCACTGGGCAAGACAAACACAATATAATAATATATATGTTGTTAATTCTTCATTTCATCTAATTTAATATAATTCAGCACTATTTATATTAAAATAAAAAAAATGAAATTCTCAGAATAAGCCCTTTTATTTCATGTATCACACAAAATGGTTCCCATTTTTTATTTTTTCTAATTTACCACCAAAAGTGGCTCCTTGGAAGTCGATTTATTTACGTAACACCTCTGTTTTTGGGTCACCATTATATGTATATCCATTATGTGTATCAAATTAGAAACTCAATTGATCCAGTAATTTCAAAGCAAATAACTGAGAAGGACAACGAAGCTATCTTATTAAGAGGGCCCCTTTCTTTCCTTTTCTGCTACAAAATCCTTAATATTTAAAAACATACTCATCTGCAGAAGCATCTGACGATATTAATAATACTGCTATTTGAACTAACCTGTCGCTGCTACTAACAAAACAAGCGGGGGCGACTAAACTACTATTAATTCACCGAATAACATACTGCGACAAGGTACGTAATTGTATTCATCAGGGGTGCAAATGAAGTGTAAACCGAGCCGCGAGGGGGGGGGGGGGCATCGAGGAGCCCGTTAGGACCCATTTAAATTGTGTTAGTCACTCGACTAAAATGTCGCCTGGTAAAAATTAGCGTTATCGTAGTTTATCTATGTGTTGCTGCTTATCCCTCTGCCTATGTTTATTTGAAGCAGTGTTTCCACCAGAGATGTGCGAGGATGTCGAGAAATATGTTTTCCATTAACCAATAGAAACGTTTCATTTACTTCGCCTGAGATGTGCTGTGCGAGGACGTGTAAATAAAGCGTTTCTATTGGTTAGTGAAAAACATTCCTCGCAACATAACCTTGCACCATATTGGTTGAAACACTGCTTTAGACGTGTTTTATATTATGTACGGTTGCTTTTACTTATATATATTATGTATGTAGAATTATGAGTATGGTCCTTGTGTGGTCATTACTATTGTGTGGTTTATTAAGGATTGGCATTATAGCACTTACGAAACGCCAGTGTTGCCATGCGTGGCGCGCTTGACAGAGCCTGAGATCAGGACGCGGGAAAAGCGATCGTCAATTGTCAGTTTGTAAAAGAAGTCTGGCCCGAGTCGACAGTCTCAGGAACTGTTACGCGTTTCTTTATTAATATCTAGGCTTTTCCTTAAGTTATTGTGAATCGTTATGATAGTTGCATTTCTAAGATTTCAGTGAATGAGTGTCATATTGTTTATGGTTTTATCTTGTCCACATTGATCATGTCAGGGTCGGATCCCGGCTCTCTCAGTCCTATCTTACGACATGTATATAATGTAATCATCATCATCATCATATCAGCCGAAAGACGTCCACTGCTGGACATAGGCCTCCCCCAAGGCTCTCTCTCAATGTATATATTTGTGGGTTGCGTGTCTTGCAAGCTTCAGGACAGGTAGGCCTCTTCAATGAGTAGATTTATTAAATTATGAAAGGATTTATTGCGCTCCTTTACATAAAATCAAAATAATTTGTATACTGTGTTTGGTACAATACCGCGTTTTTAAAATAGTGAAAATAAAAGAGAAAGACGAGTTGTGTGCGCACTCGGAACGTGGCAGTAGTGAAGCGACGTCAGAGGTCGGTAATGGAGGAATCGCTCGCAGCGCTCCCTGGCGGCGTGCGCCGTCAAACTTTCGTCTTCTTGCGCTGTGGTTAGATGGCGTTGCGAGCGTAAACAGTATACATTATGTGTGTGGATGTTAGAGCTGAGCGTTATTTTCTGAAACTGTTTCGAGAACAGTTTGTTATAAAGTAACGGAGTAACAGTTTTGTGCCGAAAAGAATAACAGACCTACACTTCGACTTGAGAAACGATATCACAGATTATCACATACATCCGTTGACTTGAGGAAATTTTCTCACAACAAGAAATAACAGATTCTTATCTTAAACTACTTTCACAGCAAACGTTTTATACTGTAAAAAACTGTTTCTTGAAGCAAACTGTAAAGAGTTACACTTTTTAACGAAGCTTTCGTTACCTTTGAAACGAAAGGAAGCCAAAGAAACTATTTTTTTAAGTATGTAACAGTTTTTCAAAACTGTTACTTGTCAAAAAGAAACAGTTACGTTACGTTAAAAAAATAAACGTAACGACCCAGCTCTAGTGGGTGTATTTTTGTTGCGTTTTGATATTCTGAACTACTGCTGATGCACCACCTGCTGCAATCTAGTTCTTACTTCTGTCTGTAAAAAAGTTTGCCTGGAAGAGATCGCTCTTAAGCGATAAGGCCGCCTATTGTTTACCTTGTAGTTTTGTTTCTGTATCGCTTACTATTTCAGGTGTACAATAAAGAGTCATTGTATTGCATTGTGACCATAGAAAACTAAACTACCCATCTAATTAGTTCATGCACATCTGTATATACCAAGTACATTCCCATTGTTCTATTTAGCATGGGCCACTGGCAAGGAACTAACTCAGTGTAAATGAACCTCGTAGACTCCTACAATAACTGCTATCGACTCAGCGACCCGCATGTCTATGGGCATATAGTTATTGGAAAAAGATTGAAAGTTGTTCTGTGAAATTGCTAGCAATTCGCAAACCGTTTAAAATGAATACTGATTATCAATACAATACTACAAATGGGGATCGAAAACAAGTTTTATTTAAGTTTTCTTATAAATCATTTATTGTGTGTGGAATTCAGGTTACAGATAGTTGGTCAAAATATAGTTTCACCAAACCCAAAATAACAAACCAAACTTCAAATATAACATACCAAAACTACTGATCAAATTCATCACCATCATCATCATTATCTCTCAGAATGCTAGCTTGAGCTGTGGTTCCCATGTGGGCCTAGTGCGGATAAGGAACTTCACAGACGCCATTAAATTGCTTATTAGATGTGTTCCTTGAAAAAGCCGTGGTGGCCTAGTGGTTTGACCGATAGCCTCTCAAACAGAGGGTCGTGGGTTCAAACCCCGGCTCGCACCTCTGAGTTTTTAGAAATTCATGTGCGGAATTACATTTGAAATTTACCACGAGCTTTGCGGTGAAGGAAAACATCGTGAGGAAACCTGCACAAACCTGCGAAGCAATTCAATTTGACGACCGGATGGCTAAGTGGTTAGAGCACCTGACTACGAAGCTTGAGGTCCTGGGTTCGAATCCCGGCCGGGGCAGATATTTGTGTGAATAACACGAATGTTTGTTCTCGGGTCTTGGATGTTTAATATGTATTTAAGTATCTATTTATCTATATAAGTATGTTTATCCGTTCCCTAGTATCCATAGTACAAGCTTTGCTTAGTTTGGGACTAGGTCAATTGGTGTCAAGTGTCCCATGATATTTATTTATTTATTTATTTATTAATGGTGCGTGTGAAGTTCCCAATCCGCACTGGGCCCGCGTGGGAACTATGGCCCAAGCCCTCTTGTTCTGAGAGGAGGCCTGTGCCCAGCAGTGGGACGTATATAGGATGGGATGATGATGATGATGTGTTCCTTGCGATCTTTTCTTCACTATAAAGCTCGTGCTAAATTCCAAATGCAATTTCGTACATGAATTTCGAAAAACTCAGCGTAAGAGCGTTTTCACATTATCCGATCCGATATCGCTATCGGACGCAAACGATACCGGGGCAAGTGTATGAAATATGTACCTGTCTTGAAAATACAAACTGAAAATATAGATGCACAGAAAAACCAGAAACATAAGACCAGCACTGGGAATCGAACCCAGGTCCTCGGTATTCCGTACCGCGTGCTATACCGCTACACCACTGATGGTCAACGGTACAGACACGAATTTTCCCTATGCACCTCATATCTCAGCTTGTTTGTTTCTTATTTAACCACTTAAGCAGTGACGCTAGCGACATCTATACCGTAGCCCTCATCGAGAAACTTTTTCGGCACTCCATTGGAACTAACCGCTCACCCGGACAAGAGATGTCGTAACTAAGCAATCAAATTAAGATTGGTTTTTTGAAAACTTTTTGTATTTTTAGATTTTTATTTTTTAGATTCCAAAAAAACAATCTTAATGTACCTGTCTTTCATATTGTCCGGCCCGATATCGGATATCGGAGCTGACATCGATATGTTCACGGCACCATCGGACGCCCGTGGGCTGTCAGACGATAAAGTTAGTAAGTATGTATCTAAATTGTCTCTGTGTGCGCAGAGCCCGATGTGTGGCGGCCATTTTGAGCCGGCCGTATCGGAGCGAAATATTGTGAAAGCAGCAAATGGTGTCGGCTATCGGATGTCGTCTATCGTCGTCCGATACGATATCGGATCGGATAATGTAAAAACGCTCTTACGAACTGGGGTTCGTATACACAGCAGAGGATGCTTGAAAGGCCATTGGTTATAAATATAACTTACAATTTTAACTGCTGAGCGAGCGTTTCGACCACGTAAAGAACAAAAAAATCACCAGTCTAGTCGCCAGTTGTATATAGTCGTGCCTGAGCCTTAGGGTTGTATTCTGAAGAAAAGTTTGTTAACCTCTTCACCTAAATCGTACTTAAAACTGATAATCCTTGACGAAAGACAGGTACTGTTTTACGAAGTCCCTGACATTTACAAAGGTTTAAGAGGTTTTTGCTGCATAAGTAAACATTTCTAACTGGATATCTTTCTGCCAAGTTATTTGCGTCTCATTCGTTATGGCAATAATGATGGTAGTTTAAAAAGTTATAAGTAAGTAAAAAAAAGTTACGCATCGACTTGAGAACCTCCTCCTTTTTTTCGTCGGTTAAAAAACCCTTTGCAGTCTACTTACAGAATAAACGTACTGGTTTTTGATTTTGATTTTGCTTAGATAATTTAATTTAATTTAAAGAAAAGAAAGAAAGAAGAAAAGTTTATTTTGGCTCCAAAATGTACCACCTAAAACTAAGACTAGAACACTAGACTAGGCTAGATTTAGGTAATCAAAGAGTAAGTAGTGGGCTCCCATACAACAAAGGTGTTTTTTGCTAATATCTAATGTTGTATTGATAATAGTACGGAACAGTTCGTGCGCGAGTCCGACTCGCACTTGGCCAATTTTTACATTTCACTTATTTTTATTTAAAAACATTTGTTTTTTGATGTTTCACTTTATTTATGTTTCAGACATTTTGATATTTCTGTTAAAATGGCAAGATTAAAAGTGCTATTACGGATTCATTTAAATATAGCTTTCTTTTGTACCCATATTGTTTAAATTAAAGAACTCCTCTATATTTTAAAATAATAATGTACATTCGAACCAGTTTAATACATCAGTGATTCGAACCAACTGAGTCGTAATCCACCCTTTCGTGGGAAAGTGAGAAAATGTCATAGTGACATCGCATTGCTTGACAAAGGTATTTATTACGCCAGCGCCACTTACTGTGAGAACGTTCTTCGGTGGGTCAGGAATCGAGCGGTTCGACTGTACCCTAAGCCAGTTCAACAGTTTCTCCGAATCTAATGATAACTCATAAATGAAATTTAGTCTACAGAGAGGACCAAATAAATAAACATACGTATATCGTATATACTTAATGCTCGAAAAACACAACCTTCTTCCGGGCAATAGGGTAAAAAGATTGCACATTAGTATGTATGTCAAAGGGTTTACTAATGTGTCGGCGAGTAACGTTTCCCAATTGGTTTCATTTCACAACTTTTCATTCCTAACTGTTTAATATTTCTGACACTGTAAATATGTCAGGATTTTTATAAAACTAACCTAATCTTACCTAAAAGGTTCGACACGATGGCCCTAAAATAAATCCTGTGCTTCTGGCGTTTTCACAAAACATTCGATTACTATTCGATGACGTAAATCGAGCGTTCGATCGTCGATACGTAGCCGCCACATGTCCACGGTGCGGCGTCGTCACCCGTTTTCGTTACGATACGCGGACGAAATAGTTTACGAAGCGAACCTACATACACTCACAAAAGTTGTTGTGCAAACGTTCCGCTAGAGGCGCTGTCCGTGTTTCCATACAAATTGAGATTTTAACGCGATCGCGGTCGAGACGTAATTTGTGAACGGGAAAATACACTAAGCACACTAAATAATTACAGTTTTAGAGTTTGCGAAACGAAACATATTGCCAACGTTACGTCGCGAAATCAATGAGGGCTATCGCGTATGAATTCGCCACTAGAGGCGCTAGTGTAGCGTGAGGTCTCCGAAATGTCAATCTCATAGTTTTTGGGTGAGCTATGCGGGTTATTCATTAATAATATAATAATTTTGTGAATATTTTGCAATATCTGAAATTAATGATGGCAAATATGCGTTCCGGGCAATGAATGTCTGTGTTTTGAGACAGTTTTGTCTTTCGGAAACCTTTGTCCTCCCTTTTTTCCGAACAAAGCGGGGACTATGCAACACTGTGGCATGCTCGATATTTTTATGGTACGGCTTTTAAGGTGTATTAATATGATTTTTAATCTTAACTTTGTTTTCATGCCCGTAATAACAGACTTTGAAAACCATACTTAAAAACCTCACGCAACAGTGCGCCATCTAGTGAGACAAAAAACGATAGCCCTCATTGAGGCTATAACAAGTACTTACGAAAGTCAATAAAAATCTACCACCGATTTGTAAAAACCTCTGTTGAGAAGAATACGGTAAGAAACTTAACGATGTATATGTATTGGTACAAATGTAGTCTCTTTGAGTGCACGAAGCGAGTCACACTTGGCCAGCTTTATTCCACGGCGACTCGTTTACCAATAAAGCACAAAATCAACTAAATAGCGGCGTAGCGCACTGTTTGCTCGAGGCTAAGATCCGGCGCAGACTTGCGACAAATATTGTCTCGCCCCGTGCCGAGCGGGGCTTACGGGTAAAACAAACTGAGGTACCTGGGCTTGGGCTATAAATAGAGGAATGGTGGGTAAAGATAACTTGTAAGTATCGTTTCATTTGTTAATGCTCCGAGGATTGTATAACTTTAGTTTTGTGGAGTTTATCAACTGCTCTAATAGTATTTTATGCAACTGTATCGTAAATATCGTAATAGGGGTCCTTAAAACACGAGTGTGGGTAATAGGGTCACATGAGTGTTTTAAGGCCTAACTACGTACAGTTGCATACAATATTTTATCTACTTATATCCATATAATAAATCCTCTATCATGTGTTCAAGAACCATTGAGAATGACCTGCATTAACGAGAACTAGGTAGGTATGTCTGCCCCACGAACTGCGCCCGCGACGACCTGCTGGTGCACGTGGTCGAAGCTATATTTAAAAAAAAACTACAAGGTATGATGTGTGTTAGTCATTTTTATCTGTCAATAATAAAAATGCTTTACTTTAAGATAAATAGCGGTACGCCACGAATATAAGTTGCAGTTTATTACGTAATATTTTGAGTGGAGTATTTTGCTGTGCAATCAGTAATTTTGATGTGAATTCGGATTTTTTTTGGATAAAAAAATTACTTTTTCTGATGTGCGTTTAAATACTATCCATAAATTTACACCGACGAAGCCGCGGATTAAGGCTAGTAAGTAATATAAATACCACAGTGCGGCCTACTTCCAGAATAGTTTTTTTGATCTTCAATTGTTATTTTGACCACAAGTTATTTAGTCAACCCCCTCACGATATATTTCTTGACACATTCAAATTTATATAATATATTTTATCTACACCCATATTTATAGTAAATCCTCAATTATGCGTTTAAAACCATAGGTAATGACCAGCATTACGACATTGGATTCTATTATCAACACGGCTGTGTCGTAATAGTTATTTATGATACAAGTGCGGAAAGTAGGCAATTCCCAACGAGTGGCGGAGAACTTGAAACACAGCGAAGCGAGTGTTTTGAGCCGGCACGAGTTGGGAATTTCCTACTTTTGACACGTATATCATACAACGTTTTACAATGCATTAAGCGAGGAAAAAAATCGAGGCAGTGACTACATCATCTATTTGCCATACTCCTTTTACTACAGTAGCAGGCAGTAGATATACATACCGATATGCACGCCAAACCAAAATCGTTAACGTATACACTTTTTAAAACCAACTTTCATAACAATCATTGACTCAGAAGATTAGAACAGCTACAGCTACTAATAATAGGTAAAGGAGACTTTGTTTTTAGTATCGTGATTTAATATGATTAATTATTAGCCCTTTTTGCTTGACATTTTCCACACTTATATTGGCTAGTCCTTATCTCCTGCACGCTCATATAATGCTAAATATCAGTGCAACCCGTGAATAAATCCGTGTAATAGTTAATTATCATCAAGTATATGTATTATGTATCTAATCTACCAGCTGTTAACAAAAAGTTACCGTAAATCTGAGATTTTTTAGCTTTGGAACTGTAAATTAATCAAAATTGGTTTACTAATTCTAATAGATAAAAGCAAACAAATAAGAATAAGACATACCGGTAGATGTTATAATATCCATGTGTGTAGAAGTAGATTATTCTATCAATTTAATGATTTATTAACTTAGTTATGTATATTATAGTTCACGTATTTTGTTCAGTATTGAGTTGTCACTGACAATATGTGCTTCGTGAAGGACGTAAGGCGGCGTAAAGTCAGATATATAATTCATCATTTAAACTCTTCATTTTAATTTACTCATCAAAAATTAATTCACCGGACTGAACTTATGGACATTACTTTGGCGGGTTTCATGACAGGCGCGAACGGGTAACCATGATTGGTTCGTGCTACGTCGTGCGCGCGCACTGGAAGCTCATTGGTTAACTTTCGAGTGCGCGCGCTTGACGTCGCACGGTCCGAATTGGACTCAAGAATTTATTTCCTTTTTTTCATAACTTTAGACGGAATTAAAATAGGAGTTTACATGAAAAAAATAATTAACGTTCTCTTTTCTGTCGCGATTAATCTGTATTATCTTATCAGTAAATATTCAGTTGGTTAAATCAAACGTTTTCTTATTTGTTCAAAGCCTAACTATAACGACTCTTTAGACTTTTTTTTTAACAATAGTTTGGACATAATTTGGCAATTTAAAAGTTACTTTACCGCACAAGTGCGGTAAGTAAAATCCATACAACTTTACGGCACTCTTGTGGATGCGTGCAGGAATCACTAATTTTCTATGGATATGTTGACCCACGTCAAGAGGCACTTTCCGAGCACGTGCATTGTAATAGTTATTACGATACAGAAATCTGTATCGTAATGAGATTTCATACATCATTACAAGTTGGCGCCGCGACCACGTGCAGCGGCACGTGGGCAGACATACCTACCTAGTTCTCGTTAATGCAGGTCATTCTCAATGGTTCTTGAACACATGATAGAGGATTTAATATATGGATATAGATAAAATATTGCATGCAACTGTACGTAATTAGGGTACGCCTCGTTTCATAAACCCACACTCGTGTCTTAAGGACCCCTATTACGATACAGTTGCATAAAATACTATTTTATTCATTGATTCGTGCAGGTGGTTTGTTAATCGTCATCTCATCGAAGCCTAGTCCTACTGTTATGTACAGTCTCCTCTCAGAATTAAAAGGTTGGGCCTTAGCTCCTACGCGGGTCTTGTGTCAGTTGGGAACATCTCCTACACCATACAAATGTTTCGCAATTTTGTGCAGGTTCGTCACGTTGTTTTCCATCGCCGATTCATTCATGCAAATAATTTATTAATTTATTTTAACGAAGTAGTTTTTGCACTTTCCGAATAATACAGTAACATTTTTTTACAAGCTTTTATTTGGTTTCACCTGTCCCGTTGTCTGTCTGTCTGTAACCAAATCTTGTACATAAGTTAAATTCGACCAACTTTCATTAGTTGGATTGACTTGAAATTTTATGTACTTATATAAATAATTGCGTGACAATACAATAATCTGGTAGTGACATCTTGGTAGTCCGGCCAGGATCGTCTTCACAAGACGGAACTCTTCAACGGTTAATGGCATCTTCTTGAAATTTGGTATACAAATTAATGTAGGTTGGTGACAGTCAACAAAAAGAACAGTCAGTAAAAAAGATTGTACTAAAATTAAATTTTTATCAAAAAAATATTTTACAATTCCGGCAGCTCCCAAAACCGTACAAACTTTCGCGCCGCGAATAATATTCCCACGGTCATCTAATAAAATCCACAGCCTATAAAAACTAGGCATGTTCCGTTCACTAAACGATCGTTAACCGCTGCTAATGGACCGGCGCACGCGAGCGCCGCATCAGCGCTAATACTGTATGTTTGTCTGTAACGCGCACTGCGTCAGCTGTATTTAACCCCCGACGCAAAAAGAGGGGTACTATAAGTTTGACCGCTAATTGTGTCTGTGTTTCTGTATGCGGCACCGTAGCTCCTAAACGGGTGGACCGATTCGAATGCGGTTTGTTTTATTTAAAATAAAAAAAATTAGCAATGATTCTTAGATATGTTTCATCAAAATCGGTTCAGCCGTTATTGAGATATTGAACTTTGAAGTTGAAGGGGTTTTCCAACTTTGTTGGTTAGGTTTAGGTTATTATAGAACTGCCACCTCCATTACTCCTAATACCATGTCTTAGTGCTTGAACTTTGCAACCTACCATTCATGCACGTTAAACAAGTTCAAAACAACCTGCCTTACAATCCGGTGTTAATGGCCAAGTTCTGGCAGCCATAGCCTGTGACTTGGCACCGGTGAATTTCCGCTGGGAAAGACTATTCAGGCAGAAGTTTGTTGTTGAAACATGTCGAGTACAGCTTAGATATGTTTATTATAGGTGGAATTCGGAGAGCTAAACTACAGGCTTAAAGGTTTTGGAAATCCTGCTAATATACTAACACCTACACAAACATCACGCCTGTATTCCCAAACAGCCCCTAAACACAGTAAATTATAACCTAACCAACAAAAAGTTGGCAAACCGCCGATTTTGTCACTTCAAAGTTCAATATCTCAAAAACGCCATCGCTAGAACACCTGCTTTTAAATAAACAAAACCTCATTCAAATCGGTCCACTCGTTTTAGAGCTACGGTGCCACAGACAGACAGGCACACACACAGACACACATAGCGGTCAAACTTATAACACCTCGATTTTTGCGTCGGTGGTTAAAAAGAGATTTCAATTCAACTGCTTTAAATTCCTGTGTAATCGATTCTACCTCTGAATCTGACTCAACTAAAAGCGTAGTATTTCGTACTCATTTCGTAGCGTGATAAGTTCCGGGCATTGTAATAGTTATGAGTAAAGTCACGAGAGTTTAAAACAACATAAAATCAGAAAAATCTATCTCAAATTAATAGCGATACTTTGTTTGCTTCAATTTAACTTGAACAGAAGTTGTGAAATAATTCCCCGACAAACAATTAACTGGTTGCAGCCCTGTAACAAATGGTCGAGACGACCGCTTTGCTACAGCAATAACTGGATGCTAGTTCAGTAACGAGCAGACTTGAGAACTTTCCCTGAATGAGAAACATTGAGGTCTTCGAAAGAATTAAATTGACATTTTAACTATAAGTTGTTAACTAAGTTAGTTAACAACGTTTCTATGAAAGCTCGCTCGAACTTAAACTTTGCTTGGGTATTTTTTTGAAGTTTTACACGCTTCGGAGTTACTTCTAACTAGTATTTTACTTTGGAGAAAATAACCCCCCCCTAGCTAAATCACTATATAAAAAAAACTGAATAATAATATAAAACAAATCTACTCATGTTTATTGTAGGTACCATCAGCCAAATAAGTGGTCTACCAATTTTAAAACAAGTTCCTATCAAATGAATTATGTCGCTTACGTCGAACTTTCAAGTTGACAGACACGATTCTATTTGGCATGCAAGCGATTATCAACTTAAGGGTGGTAGACCACATAGTTGGCTGATGGTACATCCATACTAATATTATAAATGCGTAGTGTGTTATGTTATGTATGTTTGTCCGTCTTACACGTCGAAACGGAGCGACGGATTGACGTGATTTTTGGCATAGAGATAGTTTATGGGCCAGAGAGTGACATAGGCTACTTTATATCCTGAAAAATGCACAGTTCCCGAGGGAACAACTTGCGATAGCCGAATTCCACGCGGGCGAAGCCGCGGGCAAAAGCTAGTACTCCTATATATCAATGTTAGTCAATTACGTTTGTTTATTTATTTTGTTAAATAAAGAGTGTACATACATACATACATATTTATAATTTAGGAAACGATTCGACTTATTATATCGTGAGCGCTGGCTCAACTATAACTTCACAGTGCCCGTTAGTATTTTTTTCGTAGGAATGCAATGTACAAGCAAGCAAGCTTGTGCAAGGTCCGCCCGGATTGCTACCACCATCTTGCTCGCTAATCCTGCCGTGAAGCAGCAGTGCTTGCACTGTTGTGTTCGGCGTGGAAAGTAAGACAGCCGGTGAAGTTACTGGCACTTGAGGTATCCCATCTTAGGTCTCCTAGGTTGGCCAAAGCATCTGCAATACCCGTGGTGTTGGA